>NW_027140423.1:1540723-1848868 GCF_036365525.1 Heterodontus francisci | reverse complement strand
ATACACCCTGTGAATTGTAAAGCACCCCCACTGTCCTCAGGAATATTAACACACTGACAGAGAACACAGATTAATATTAACACACTCACTGACACACTGTGTATATCATGACCCACAGTCAGATACACCCTGTGAAGTGTAAAACACCCCCACTGTCCTCAGTAATATTAACACACTGACAGAGAACACAGATTAATATTAACACACTCACTGACACACTGTGTATATCATGACCCAGAGTCAGATACACCCTGTGAAGTGTAAAACACCCCCACTGTCCTCAGGAATATTAACACACTGACAGAGAACACAGATTAATATTAACACACTCACTGACACACTGTGTATATCATGACCCACAGTCAGATACACCCTGTGAAGTGTAAAACACCCCCACTGTCCTCAGTAATATTAACACACTGACAGAGAACACAGATTAATATTAACACACTCACTGACACACTGTGTATATCATGACCCAGAGTCAGATACACCCTGTGAAGTGTAAAATACCCCCACTGTCCTCAGTAATATTAACACACTGACAGAGAACACAGATTAATATTAACACACTCACTGACACACTTTGTACATCATGACCCATAGTCAGATACACCCTGTGAAGTGTAAAACATCCCCACTGTCCTCAGTAATATTAACACACTGACAGAGAACACAGATTAATATTAACACACTCATTGACACACTGTGTCTATCATGACCCACAGTCAGATACACCCTGTGAAGTGTAAAACACCCCCACTGTCCTCAATAATATTAACACACTGACAGAGAACACAGATTAATATTAACACACTCACTGACACACTGTGTATATCATGACCCAGAGTCAGATACACCCTGTGAAGTGTAAAACACCCCCACAGTCCTCAGTAATATTAACACACTGACAGAGAACACAGATTAATATTAACACACTCACTGACACACTGTGTATATCATGATCCACAGTCAGATACACCCTGTGAAGTGTAAAACACCCCCACTGTCCTCAGGAATATTAACACACTGACAGAGAACACAGATTAATATTAACACACTCACTGACACACTGTGTACATCATGACCCACAGTCAGATACACCCTGTGAAGTGTAAAACACCCCCACTGTCCTCGGTAATATTAATACACTGACAGAGAACACAGATTAATATTAACACACTCACTGACACACTGTGTATATCATGACCCACAGTCAGATACACCCTGTGAAGTGTAAAACACCCCCACTGTCCTCAGTAATATTAACACACTGACAGAGAACACAGATTAATATTAACACACTCACTGACACACTGTGTACATCATGACCCACAGTCAGATACACCCTGTGAAGTGTAAAACACCCCCACTGTCCTCAGTAATATTAACACACTGACAGAGAACACAGATTAATATTAACACACTCACTGACACACTGTGTATATCATGACCCACAGTCAGATACACCCTGTGAAGTGTAAAACACCCCCACTGTCCTCAGTAATATTAGTACACTGACAGAGAACACAGATTAATATTAACACACTCACTGACACACTGTGTATATCATGACCCAGAGTCAGATACACCCGGTGAAGTGTAAAACACCCCCACTGTCCTCAGGAATATTAACACACTGACAGAGAACACAGATTAATATTAACACACTCACTGACACACTGTGTATATCATGACCCACAGTCAGATACACCCTGTGAAGTGTAAAACACCCCCACTGTCCTCAGTAATATTAACACACTGACAGAGAACACAGATTAATATTAACACACTCACTGACACACTGTGTATATCATGACCCACAGTTAGATACACCCTGTGAAGTGCAAAACACTCCCACTGTCCTCAGGAATATTAACACACTGACAGAGAACACAGATTAATATTAACACACCCACTGACACACTCTGTATATCATGACCCACAGTCAGATACACCCTGTGAAGTGTAAAACACCCCCACTGTCCTCAGGAATATTAATACACTGACAGAGAACACAGATTAATATTAACACACTCACTGACACACTGTGTATATCATGACCCAGAGTCAGATACACCCGGTGAAGTGTAAAACACCCCCACTGTCCTCAGGAATATTAACACACTGACAGAGAACACAGATTAATATTAACACACTCACTGACACACTGTGTATATCATGACCCACAGTCAGTTACACCCTGTGAAGTGTAAAACATCCCCACTGTCCTCAGTAATATTAACACACTGACAGAGAACACAGATTAATATTAACACACTCACTGACACACTGTGTACATCATGACCCACAGTCAGATACACCCTTTGAAGTGTAAAACACCCCCACTGTCCTCAGCAATATTAACACACTGACAGAGAACACAGATTAATATTAACACACTCACTGACACACTGTGTATATCATGACCCACAGTCAGTTACACCCTGTGAAGTGTAAAACACCCCCACTGTCCTCAGTAATATTAACACACTGTCAGAGAACACAGATTAATATTAACACACTCTCTGACACACTGTGTACATCATGACCCACAGTCAGATACACCCTGTGAAGTGTAAAACACCCCCACTGTCCTCAGTAATATTAACACACTGACAGAGAACACAGATTAATATTAACACACTCACTGACACACTGTGTATATCATGACCCACAGTCAGATACACCCTGTGAAGTGTAAAACACCCCCACTGTCCTCAGTAATATTAACACACTGACAGAGAACACAGATTAATATTAACACACTCACTGACACACTGTGTACATCATGACCCACAGTCAGATACACCCTGTGAAGTGTAAAACATCCCCACTGTCCTCAGTAATATTAACACACTGACAGAGAACACAGATTAATATTAACACACTCACTGAAACACTGTGTGTATCATGACCCACAGTCAGATACACCCTGTGAATTGTAAAACACCCCCACTGTCCTCAGGAATATTAACACACTGACAGAGAACACAGATTAATATTAACACACTCACTGACACACTGTGTATATCATGACCCACAGTCAGATACACCCTGTGAAGTGTAAAACACCCCCACTGTCCTCAGTAATATTAACACACTGACAGAGAACACAGATTAATATTAACACACTCACTGACACACTGTGTATATCATGACCCAGAGTCAGATACACCCTGTGAAGTGTAAAACACCCCCACTGTCCTCAGGAATATTAACACACTGACAGAGAACACAGATTAATATTAACACACTCACTGACACACTGTGTATATCATGACCCACAGTCAGATACACCCTGTGAAGTGTAAAACACCCCCACTGTCCTCAGTAATATTAACACACTGACAGAGAACACAGATTAATATTAACACACTCACTGACACACTGTGTATATCATGACCCAGAGTCAGATACACCCTGTGAAGTGTAAAATACCCCCACTGTCCTCAGTAATATTAACACACTGACAGAGAACACAGATTAATATTAACACACTCACTGAAACACTGTGTGTATCATGACCCACAGTCAGATACACCCTGTGAATTGTAAAGCACCCCCACTGTCCTCAGGAATATTAACACACTGACAGAGAACACAGATTAATATTAACACACTCACTGACACACTGTGTATATCATGACCCACAGTCAGATACACCCTGTGAAGTGTAAAACACCCCCACTGTCCTCAGTAATATTAACACACTGACAGAGAACACAGATTAATATTAACACACTCACTGACACACTGTGTATATCATGACCCAGAGTCAGATACACCCTGTGAAGTGTAAAACACCCCCACTGTCCTCAGGAATATTAACACACTGACAGAGAACACAGATTAATATTAACACACTCACTGACACACTGTGTATATCATGACCCACAGTCAGATACACCCTGTGAAGTGTAAAACACCCCCACTGTCCTCAGTAATATTAACACACTGACAGAGAACACAGATTAATATTAACACACTCACTGACACACTGTGTATATCATGACCCAGAGTCAGATACACCCTGTGAAGTGTAAAATACCCCCACTGTCCTCAGTAATATTAACACACTGACAGAGAACACAGATTAATATTAACACACTCACTGACACACTTTGTACATCATGACCCATAGTCAGATACACCCTGTGAAGTGTAAAACATCCCCACTGTCCTCAGTAATATTAACACACTGACAGAGAACACAGATTAATATTAACACACTCACTGACACACTGTGTATATCATGACCCACAGTCAGATACACCCTGTGAAGTGTAAAACACCCCCACTGTCCTCAATAATATTAACACACTGACAGAGAACACAGATTAATATTAACACACTCACTGACACACTGTGTATATCATGACCCAGAGTCAGATACACCCTGTGAAGTGTAAAACACCCCCACAGTCCTCAGTAATATTAACACACTGACAGAGAACACAGATTAATATTAACACACTCACTGACACACTGTGTATATCATGATCCACAGTCAGATACACCCTGTGAAGTGTAAAACACCCCCACTGTCCTCAGGAATATTAACACACTGACAGAGAACACAGATTAATATTAACACACTCACTGACACACTGTGTACATCATGACCCACAGTCAGATACACCCTGTGAAGTGTAAAACACCCCCACTGTCCTCGGTAATATTAATACACTGACAGAGAACACAGATTAATATTAACACACTCACTGACACACTGTGTATATCATGACCCACAGTCAGATACACCCTGTGAAGTGTAAAACACCCCCACTGTCCTCAGTAATATTAACACACTGACAGAGAACACAGATTAATATTAACACACTCACTGACACACTGTGTACATCATGACCCACAGTCAGATACACCCTGTGAAGTGTAAAACACCCCCACTGTCCTCAGTAATATTAACACACTGACAGAGAACACAGATTAATATTAACACACTCACTGACACACTGTTTATATCATGATCCACAGTCAGATACACCCTGTGAAGTGTAAAACACCCCCACTGTCCTCAGTAATATTAGTACACTGACAGAGAACACAGATTAATATTAACACACTCACTGACACACTGTGTATATCATGACCCAGAGTCAGATACACCCGGTGAAGTGTAAAACACCCAAACTGTCCTCAGGAATATTAACACACTGACAGAGAACACAGATTAATATTAACACACTCACTGACACACTGTGTATATCATGACCCACAGTCAGTTACACCCTGTGAAGTGTAAAACATCCCCACTGTCCTCAGTAATATTAACACACTGACAGAGAACACAGATTAATATTAACACACTCACTGACACACTGTGTACATCATGACCCACAGTCAGATAAACCCTGTGAAGTGTAAAACACCCCCACTGTCCTCAGCAATATTAACACACTGACAGAGAACACAGATTAATATTAACACACTCACTGACACACTGTGTATATCATGACCCACAGTCAGTTACACCCTGTGAAGTGTAAAACACCCCCACTGTCCTCAGTAATATTAACACACTGACAGAGAACACAGATTACTATTAACACACTCACTGACACACTGTGTACATCATGACCCACAGTCAGATACACCCTGTGAAGTGTAAAACACCCCCACTGTCCTCAGTAATATTAACACACTGACAGAGAACACAGATTAATATTAACACACTCACTGACACACTGTGTATATCATGAACCACAGTCAGATACACCCTGTGAAGGGTAAAACATCCCCACTGTCCTCAGTAATATTAACACACTGACAGAGAACACAGATTAATATTAACACACTCACTGACACACTGTGTATATCATCACCCAGAGTCAGATACACCCTGTGAAGTGTAAAACACCCCCACTGTCCTCTGTAATATTAACACACTGACAGAGAACACAGATTAATATTAACACACTCACTGACACACTGTGTATATCATGACCCACAGTCAGATAAACCCTGTGAAGTGCAAAACACCCCCACTGTCCTCAGTAATATTAACACACTGACAGAGAACACAGTTTAATATTAACACACTCACTGACACACTGTGTATATCATGACCCACAGTCAGATACACCCTGTGAAGTGTAAAACACCCCCACTGTCCTCAGTAATATTAACACACTGACAGAGAACACAGATTAATATTAACACACTCACTGACACACTGTGTATATCATGACCCACAGTTAGATACACCCTGTGAAGTGCAAAACACTCCCACTGTCCTCAGGAATATTAACACACTGACAGAGAACACAGATTAATATTAACACACCCACTGACACACTCTGTATATCATGACCCACAGTCAGATACACCCTGTGAAGTGTAAAAAACCCCCACTGTCCTCAGGAATATTAATACACTGACAGAGAACACAGATTAATATTAACACACTCACTGACACACTGTGTATATCATGACCCAGAGTCAGATACACCCGGTGAAGTGTAAAACACCCCCACTGTCCTCAGGAATATTAACACACTGACAGAGAACACAGATTAATATTAACACACTCACTGACACACTGTGTATATCATGACCCACAGTCAGTTACACCCTGTGAAGTGTAAAACATCCCCACTGTCCTCAGTAATATTAACACACTGACAGAGAACACAGATTAATATTAACACACTCACTGACACACTGTGTACATCATGACCCACAGTCAGATACACCCTGTGAAGTGTAAAACACCCCCACTGTCCTCAGTAATATTAATACACTGACAGAGAACACAGATTAATATTAACACACTCACTGACACACTGTGTATATCATGACCCACAGTCAGATACACCCTGTGAAGTGTAAAACACCCCCACTGTCCTCTGTAATATTAACACACTGACAGAGAACACAGATTAATATTAACACACTCACTGACACACTGTGTATATCATGACCCACAGTCAGATACACCCTGTGAAGTGTAAAACACCCCCACTGTCCTCAGCAATATTAACACACTGACAGAGAACACAGATTAATATTAACACACTCACTGACACACTGTGTATATCATGACCCACAGTCAGTTACACCCTGTGAAGTGTAAAACACCCCCACTGTCCTCAGTAATATTAACACACTGTCAGAGAACACAGATTAATATTAACACACTCTCTGACACACTGTGTACATCATGACCCACAGTCAGATACACCCTGTGAAGTGTAAAACACCCCCACTGTCCTCAGTAATATTAACACACTGACAGAGAACACAGATTAATATTAACACACTCACTGACACACTGTGTATATCATGAACCACAGTCAGATACACCCTGTGAAGGGTAAAACATCCCCACTGTCCTCAGTAATATTAACACACTGACAGAGAACACAGATTAATATTAACACACTCACTGACACACTGTGTATATCATCACCCAGAGTCAGATACACCCTGTGAAGTGTAAAACACCCCCACTGTCCTCTGTAATATTAACACACTGACAGAGAACACAGATTAATATTAACACACTCACTGACACACTGTGTATATCATGACCCACAGTCAGGTAAACCCTGTGAAGTGCAAAACACCCCCACTGTCCTCAGTAATATTAACACACTGACAGAGAACACAGATTAATATTAACACACTCACTGACACACTGTGTATATCATGACCCACAGTCAGATACACCCTGTGAAGTGTAAAACACCCCCACTGTCCTCAGTAATATTAACACACTGACAGAGAACACAGATTAATATTAACACACTCACTGACACACTGTGTATATCATGACCCACAGTTAGATACACCCTGTGAAGTGCAAAACACTCCCACTGTCCTCAGGAATATTAACACACTGACAGAGAACACAGATTAATATTAACAAACCCACTGACACACTCTGTATATCATGACCCACAGTCAGATACACCCTGTGAAGTGTAAAACACCCCCACTGTCCTCAATAATATTAACACACTGACAGAGAACACAGATTAATATTAACACACTCACTGACACACTGTGTATATCATGACCCACAGTCAGATACACCCTGTGAAGTGTAAAACACCCCCACTGTCCTCAGGAATATTAACACACTGACAGAGAACACAGATTAATATTCACACACTCACTGACACACTGTGTATATCATGACCCACAGTCAGATACACCCTGTGAAGTGTAAAACATTCCCACTGTCCTCAGCAATATTAACACACTGACAGAGAACACAGATTAATATTAACACACTCACTGACACATTGGGTATATCATGACCCACAGTCAGATAAACCCTGTGAAGTGTAAAACACCCCCACTGTCCTCAGTAATATTAACACACTGACAGAGAACACAGATTAATATTAACACACTCACTGACACACTGTGTATATCATGACCCACATTCAGATACACCCTGTGAAGTGTAAAACATCCCCACTGTCCTCAGTAATATTAACACACTGACAGAGAACACAGATTAATATTAACACACTCACTGACACTCTGTGTACATCATGACCCACAGTCAGATACACCCTGTGAAGTGTAAAACACCCCCACTGTCCTCGGTAATATTAATACACTGACAGAGAACACAGATTAATATTAACACACTCACTGACACACTGTGTATATCATGACCCACAGTCAGATACACCCTGTGAAGTGTAAAACACCCCCACTGTCCTCTGTAATATTAACACACTGACAGAGAACACAGATTAATATTAACACACTCACTGACACACTGTGTATATCATGACCCACAGTCAGATACACCCTGTGAAGTGTAAAACACCCCCACTGTCCTCAGCAATATTAACACACTGACAGAGAACACAGATTAATATTAACACACTCACTGACACACTGTGTATATCATGACCCACAGTCAGTTACACCCTGTGAAGTGTAAAACACCCCCACTGTCCTCAGTAATATTAACACACTGTCAGAGAACACAGATTAATATTAACACACTCTCTGACACACTGTGTACATCATGACCCACAGTCAGATACACCCTGTGAAGTGTAAAACACCCCCACTGTCCTCAGTAATATTAACACACTGACAGAGAACACAGATTAATATTAACACACTCACTGACACACTGTGTATATCATGAACCACAGTCAGATACACCCTGTGAAGGGTAAAACATCCCCACTGTCCTCAGTAATATTAACACACTGACAGAGAACACAGATTAATATTAACACACTCACTGACACACTGTGTATATCATCACCCAGAGTCAGATACACCCTGTGAAGTGTAAAACACCCCCACTGTCCTCTGTAATATTAACACACTGACAGAGAACACAGATTAATATTAACACACTCACTGACACACTGTGTATATCATGACCCACAGTCAGATAAACCCTGTGAAGTGCAAAACACCCCCACTGTCCTCAGTAATATTAACACACTGACAGAGAACACAGATTAATATTAACACACTCACTGACACACTGTGTATATCATGACCCACAGTCAGATACACCCTGTGAAGTGTAAAACACCCCCACTGTCCTCAGTAATATTAACACACTGACAGAGAACACAGATTAATATTAACACACTCACTGACACACTGTGTATATCATGACCCACAGTTAGATACACCCTGTGAAGTGCAAAACACTCCCACTGTCCTCAGGAATATTAACACACTGACAGAGAACACAGATTAATATTAACAAACCCACTGACACACTCTGTATATCATGACCCACAGTCAGATACACCCTGTGAAGTGTAAAACACCCCCACTGTCCTCAGTAATATTAACACACTGACAGAGAACACAGATTAATATTAACACACTCACTGACACACTGTGTATATCATGACCCACAGTCAGATACACCCTGTGAAGTGTAAAACACCCCCACTGTCCTCAGGAATATTAACACACTGACAGAGAACACAGATTAATATTCACACACTCACTGACACACTGTGTATATCATGACCCACAGTCAGATACACCCTGTGAAGTGTAAAACATTCCCACTGTCCTCAGCAATATTAACACACTGACAGAGAACACAGATTAATATTAACACACTCACTGACACATTGGGTATATCATGACCCACAGTCAGATAAACCCTGTGAAGTGTAAAACACCCCCACTGTCCTCAGTAATATTAACACACTGACAGAGAACACAGATTAATATTAACACACTCACTGACACACTGTGTATATCATGACCCACATTCAGATACACCCTGTGAAGTGTAAAACACCCCCACTGTCCTCAGGAATATTAACACACTGACAGAGAACACAGATTAATATTAACACACTCACTGACACACTGTGTACATCTTGACCCACAGTTAGATACACCCTGTGAATTGTAAAACATCCCCACTGTCCTCAGTAATATTAACACACTGACAGAGAACACAGATTAATATTAACACACTCACTGACACACTGTGTACATCATGACCCACAGTCAGATACACCCGGTGAAGTGTAAATCACCCCCACTGTCCTCAGGAATATTACCAGACTGACAGAGAACACAGATTAATATTAACACACTCACTGACACACTGTGTATATCATGACCCACAGTCAGATACACCCTGTGAAGTGTAAAACACCCCCACTGTCCTCAGTAATATTAACACACTGACAGAGAACACAGATTAATATTAACACACTCACTGACACACTGTGTACATCATGACCCACAGTCAGATACACCCTGTGAAGTGTAAAACACACCCACTGTCCTCAGTAATATTAACACACTGACAGAGAACACAGATTAATATTAACACACTCACTGACACACTATGGATATCATGACCCACAGTCAGATACACCCTGTGAAGTGTAAAACACCCCCACTGTCCTCAGTAATATTAACACACTGACAGAGAACACAGATTAATATTAACACACTCACTGACACACTGTGTATATCATGACCCACAGTTAGATACACCCTGTGAATTGTAAAACACCCCACTGTCCTCAGTAATATTAACACACTGACAGAGTACACAGATTAATATTAACACACTCACTGACACACTGTGTATATCATGACCCACAGTCAGATACACCCTGTGAAGTGTAAAACATTCCCACTGTCCTCAGGAATATTAACACACTGACAGAGAACACAGATTAATAATAACACACTCACTGACACACTGTGTACATCATGACTCACAGCCAGATACACCCTGTGAAGTGTAAAACACCCCCACTGTCCTCAGGAATATTAACACACTGACAGAGAACACAGATTAATATTAACACACTCACTGACACACTGTGTATATCATGACCCACAGTCAGATACACCCGGTGAAGTGTAAAACACCCCCACTGTCCTCAGTAATATTAACACACTGACAGAGAACACAGATTAATATTAACACACTCACTGACACACTGTGTACATCATGACCCACAGTCAGATACACCCTGTGAAGTGTAAAACACACCCACTGTCCTCAGTAATATTAACACACTGACAGAGAACACAGATTAATATTAACACACTCACTGACACACTGTGTATATCATGACCCACAGTCAGATACACCCTGTGAAGTGTAAAACACCCCCACTGTCCTCAGTAATATTAACACACTGACAGAGAACACAGATTAATATTAACACACTCACTGACACACTGTGTATATCATGACCCACAGTCAGATACACCCTGTGAAGTGTAAAACACCCCCACTGTCCTCAGTAATATTAACACACTGACAGAGAACACAGATTAATATTAACACACTCACTGACACACTGTGTATATCATGACCCACAGTCAGATACACCCGGTGAAGTGTAAAACACACCCACTGTCCTCAGGAATATTAACACACTGACAGAGAACACAGATTAATATTAACACACTCACTGACACACTGTGTACATCATGACCCACAGTTAGATAAACCCTGTGAAGTGTAAAACACCTCCACCGTCCTCAGTAATATTAACACACTGACAGAGAACACAGATTAATATTAACACACTCACTGACACACTGTGTATATCATGACCCACAGTCAGATACACCCGGTGAAGTGTAAAACACACCCACTGTCCTCAGGAATATTAACACACTGACAGAGAACACAGATTAATATTAACACACTCACTGACACACTGTGTACATCATGACCCACTGTCAGATAAACCCTGTGAAGTGTAAAACACCTCCACCGTCCTCAGTAATATTAACACACTGACAGAGAACACAGATTAATATTAACACACTCACTGACACACTGTGTATATCATGACCCACAGTCAGATACACCCTGTGAAGTGTAAAACACCACCACTATCCTCAGTAATATTAACACACTGACTGAGAACACAGATTAATATTAACACACTCACTGACACACTGTGTACATCATGACCCACAGTCAGATACACCCTGTGAAGTGTAAAACACCCCCACTGTCCTCAGTAATATTAACACACTGACAGAGAACACAGATTAATATTAACACACTCACTGACACACTGTGTATATCATGACCCACAGTCAGATACACCCTGTGAAGTGTAAAACACCCCCACTGTCCTCAGTAATATTAACACACTGACAGAGAACACAGATTAATATTAACACACTCACTGACACACTGTGTATATCATGACCCACAGTCAGATACACCCTGTGAAGTGTAAAACACCCCCACTGTCCTCAGGAATATTAACACACTGACAGAGAACACAGATTAATATTAACACACTCACTGACACACTGTGTATATCATGACCCACAGTCAGATACACCCTGTGAAGTGTAAAACACCCCCACTGTCCTCAGGAATATTAACACACTGACAGAGAACACAGATTAACATTAACACACTCACTGACACACTGTGTATATCATGACCCACAGTCAGATAAACCCTGTGAAGTGTAAAACACCCCCACTGTCCTCAGGAATATTAACACACTGACAGAGAACACAGATTAATATTAACACACTCACTGACACACTGTGTATATCATGACCCACAGTCAGATACACCCTGTGAAGTGTAAAACATCCCCACTGTCCTCAGTAATATTAACACACTGACAGAGAACACAGATTAATATTAACACACTCACTGACACACTGTGTACATCATGACCCACAGTCAGATACACCCTGTGAAGTGTAAAACATCCCCACTGTCCTCAGTAATATTAACACACTGACAGAGAACACAGATTAATATTAACACACTCAATGACACACTGTGTATATCATGACCCACAGTCAGATACACCCTGTGAAGTGTAAAACACCCCCACTGTCCTCAGGAATATTAACACACTGACAGAGAACACAGATGAATATTAACACACTCACTGACACACTGTGTATATCATGACCCACAGTCAGATACACCCGGTGAAGTGTAAAACACCCCCACTCTCCTCAGTAATATTAACACACTGACAGAGAACACAGATTAATATTAACACACTCACTGACACACTGTGTATATCATGACCCACAGTCAGATACACCCTGTGAAGTGTAAAACACCCCCACTGTCCTCAGTAATATTAACACACTGACAGAGAACACAGATTAATATTAACACACTCACTGACACACTGTGTATATCATGACCCACAGTCAGATAAACCCTGTGAAGTGTAAAACACCTCCACTGTCCTCAGCAATATTAACACACTGACAGAGAACACAGATTAATATTAACACACTCACTGACACACTGTGTATATCATGGCCCACAGTCAGATAAACCCTGTGAAGTGTAAAACACCCCCACTGTCCTCAGGAATATTAACACACTGACAGAGAACACAGATTAATATTAACACACTCACTGACACACTGTGTACATCATGACCCACAGTCAGATACACCCTGTGAAGTGTAAAACACCCCCACTGTCCTCAGCAATATTAACACACTGACAGAGAACACAGATTAATATTAACACACTCACTGACACACTGTGTATATCATGACCCACAGTCAGATACACCCTGTGAAGTGTAAAACACCCCCACTGTCCTCAGCAATATTAACACACTGACAGAGAACACAGATTAATATTAACACACTCACTGACACACTGTGTATATCATGACCCACAGTCAGATACACCCTGTGAAGTGTAAAACACCCCCACTGTCCTCAGTAATATTAACACACTGACAGAGAACACAGATTAATATTAACACACTCACTGACACACTGTGTATATCATGACCCACAGTCAGATACACCCTATGAAGTGTAAAACACCCCCACTGTCCTCAGTAATATTAACACACTGACAGAGAACACAGATTAATATTAACACACTCACTTACACACTGTGTATATCATGACCCACAGTCAGATAAACCCTGTGAAGTGTAAAACACCCCCACTGTCCTCAGGAATATTAACACACTGACAGAGAACACAGATTAATATTAACACACTCACTGACACACTGTGTATATCATGACCCACAGTCAGATACACCCTGTGAAGTGTAAAACATCCCCACTGTCCTGAGTAATATTAACACACTGACAGAGAACACAGATTAATATTAACACACTCACTGACACACTGTGTATATCATGACCCACAGTCAGATACACCCTGTGAAGTGTAAAACACCCCCACTGTCCTCATGAATATTAACACACTGACAGAGAACACAGATTAATATTAACACACTCACTGACACACTGTGTACATCATGACCCACTGTCAGATAAACCCTGTGAAGTGTAAAACACCTCCACCGTCCTCAGTAATATTAACACACTGACAGAGAACACAGATTAATATTAACACACTCACTGACACACTGTGTATATCATGACCCACAGTCAGATACACCCTGTGAAGTGTAAAACACCACCACTATCCTCAGTAATATTAACACACTGACTGAGAACACAGATTAATATTAACACACTCACTGACACACTGTGTACATCATGACCCACAGTCAGATACACCCTGTGAAGTGTAAAACACCCCCACTGTCCTCAGTAATATTAACACACTGACAGAGAACACAGATTAATATTAACACACTCACTGACACACTGTGTATATCATGACCCACAGTCAGATACACCCTGTGAAGTGTAAAACACCCCCACTGTCCTCAGTAATATTAACACACTGACAGAGAACACAGATTAATATTAACACACTCACTGACACACTGTGTATATCATGACCCACAGTCAGATACACCCTGTGAAGTGTAAAACACCCCCACTGTCCTCAGGAATATTAACACACTGACAGAGAACACAGATTAATATTAACACACTCACTGACACACTGTGTATATCATGACCCACAGTCAGATACACCCTGTGAAGTGTAAAACACCCCCACTGTCCTCAGGAATATTAACACACTGACAGAGAACACAGATTAACATTAACACACTCACTGACACACTGTGTATATCATGACCCACAGTCAGATAAACCCTGTGAAGTGTAAAACACCCCCACTGTCCTCAGGAATATTAACACACTGACAGAGAACACAGATTAATATTAACACACTCACTGACACACTGTGTATATCATGACCCACAGTCAGATACACCCTGTGAAGTGTAAAACATCCCCACTGTCCTCAGTAATATTAACACACTGACAGAGAACACAGATTAATATTAACACACTCACTGACACACTGTGTACATCATGACCCACAGTCAGATACACCCTGTGAAGTGTAAAACATCCCCACTGTCCTCAGTAATATTAACACACTGACAGAGAACACAGATTAATATTAACACACTCAATGACACACTGTGTATATCATGACCCACAGTCAGATACACCCTGTGAAGTGTAAAACACCCCCACTGTCCTCAG
This sequence comes from Heterodontus francisci, assembly GCF_036365525.1. NCBI lineage: Eukaryota > Metazoa > Chordata > Chondrichthyes > Heterodontiformes > Heterodontidae > Heterodontus > Heterodontus francisci. Next base: position 1,832,969 of record NW_027140423.1, on the reverse strand, counting down.
GAATATTAACACACTGACAGAGAACACAGATGAATATTAACACACTCACTGACACACTGTGTATATCATGACCCACAGTCAGATACACCCGGTGAAGTGTAAAACACCCCCACTCTCCTCAGTAATATTAACACACTGACAGAGAACACAGATTAATATTAACACACTCACTGACACACTGTGTATATCATGACCCACAGTCAGATACACCCTGTGAAGTGTAAAACACCCCCACTGTCCTCAGTAATATTAACACACTGACAGAGAACACAGATTAATATTAACACACTCACTGACACACTGTGTATATCATGACCCACAGTCAGATAAACCCTGTGAAGTGTAAAACACCTCCACTGTCCTCAGCAATATTAACACACTGACAGAGAACACAGATTAATATTAACACACTCACTGACACACTGTGTATATCATGGCCCACAGTCAGATAAACCCTGTGAAGTGTAAAACACCCCCACTGTCCTCAGGAATATTAACACACTGACAGAGAACACAGATTAATATTAACACACTCACTGACACACTGTGTACATCATGACCCACAGTCAGATACACCCTGTGAAGTGTAAAACACCCCCACTGTCCTCAGCAATATTAACACACTGACAGAGAACACAGATTAATATTAACACACTCACTGACACACTGTGTATATCATGACCCACAGTCAGATACACCCTGTGAAGTGTAAAACACCCCCACTGTCCTCAGCAATATTAACACACTGACAGAGAACACAGATTAATATTAACACACTCACTGACACACTGTGTATATCATGACCCACAGTCAGATACACCCTGTGAAGTGTAAAACACCCCCACTGTCCTCAGTAATATTAACACACTGACAGAGAACACAGATTAATATTAACACACTCACTGACACACTGTGTATATCATGACCCACAGTCAGATACACCCTATGAAGTGTAAAACACCCCCACTGTCCTCAGTAATATTAACACACTGACAGAGAACACAGATTAATATTAACACACTCACTTACACACTGTGTATATCATGACCCACAGTCAGATAAACCCTGTGAAGTGTAAAACACCCCCACTCTCCTCAGGAATATTAACACACTGACAGAGAACACAGATTAATATTAACACACTCACTGACACACTGTGTATATCATGACCCACAGTCAGATACACCCTGTGAAGTGTAAAACATCCCCACTGTCCTGAGTAATATTAACACACTGACAGAGAACACAGATTAATATTAACACACTCACTGACACACTGTGTATATCATGACCCACAGTCAGATACACCCTGTGAAGTGTAAAACACCCCCACTGTCCTCATGAATATTAACACACTGACAGAGAACACAGATTAATATTAACACACTCACTGACACACTCTGTATATCATGACTCACAGTCAGATAAACCCTGTGAAGTGTAAAACACCCCCACTGTCCTCAGGAATATTAACACACTGACAGAGAACACAGATTAATATTAACACACTCACTGACACACTGTGTACATCATGACCCACAGCCAGATACACCCTGTTAAGTGTAAAACAACCCCACTGTCCTCAGTAATATTAACACACTGACAGAGAACACAGATTAATATTAACACACTCACTGACACACTGTGTATATCATGACCCACAGTCAGATACACCCTGTGAAGTGTAAAACACCCCCACTGTCCTCAGTAATATTAACACACTGACAGAGAACACAGATTAATATTAACACACTCACTGACACACTGTGTATATCATGACCCACAGTCAGATACACCCTGTGAAGTGTAAAACACCCCCACTGTCCTCAGGAATATTAACACACTGACAGAGAACACAGATTAACATTAACACACTCACTGACACACTGTGTATATCATGACCCACAGTCAGATAAACCCTGTGAAGTGTAAAACACCCCCACTGTCCTCAGGAATATTAACACACTGACAGAGAACACAGATTAATATTAACACACTCACTGACACACTGTGTATATCATGACCCACAGTCAGATACACCCTGTGAAGTGTAAAACATCCCCACTGTCCTCAGTAATATTAACACACTGACAGAGAACACAGATTAATATTAACACACTCACTGACACACTGTGTACATCATGACCCACAGTCAGATACACCCTGTGAAGTGTAAAACATCCCCACTGTCCTCAGTAATATTAACACACTGACAGAGAACACAGATTAATATTAACACACTCAATGACACACTGTGTATATCATGACCCACAGTCAGATACACCCTGTGAAGTGTAAAACACCCCCACTGTCCTCAGGAATATTAACACACTGACAGAGAACACAGATGAATATTAACACACTCACTGACACACTGTGTATATCATGACCCACAGTCAGATACACCCGGTGAAGTGTAAAACACCCCCACTCTCCTCAGTAATATTAACACACTGACAGAGAACACAGATTAATATTAACACACTCACTGACACACTGTGTATATCATGACCCACAGTCAGATACACCCTGTGAAGTGTAAAACACCCCCACTGTCCTCAGTAATATTAACACACTGACAGAGAACACAGATTAATATTAACACACTCACTGACACACTGTGTATATCATGACCCACAGTCAGATAAACCCTGTGAAGTGTAAAACACCTCCACTGTCCTCAGTAATATTAACACACTGACAGAGAACACAGATTAATATTAACACACTCACTGACACACTGTGTATATCATGGCCCACAGTCAGATAAACCCTGTGAAGTGTAAAACACCCCCACTGTCCTCAGGAATATTAACACACTGACAGAGAACACAGATTAATATTAACACACTCACTGACACACTGTGTACATCATGACCCACAGTCAGATACACCCTGTGAAGTGTAAAACACCCCCACTGTCCTCAGCAATATTAACACACTGACAGAGAACACAGATTAATATTAACACACTCACTGACACACTGTGTATATCATGACCCACAGTCAGATACACCCTGTGAAGTGTAAAACACCCCCACTGTCCTCAGCAATATTAACACACTGACAGAGAGCACAGATTAATATTAACACACTCACTGACACACTGTGTATATCATGACCCACAGTCAGATACACCCTGTGAAGTGTAAAACACCCCCACTGTCCTCAGTAATATTAACACACTGACAGAGAACACAGATTAATATTAACACACTCACTGACACACTGTGTATATCATGACCCACAGTCAGATACACCCTATGAAGTGTAAAACACCCCCACTGTCCTCAGTAATATTAACACACTGACAGAGAACACAGATTAATATTAACACACTCACTTACACACTGTGTATATCATGACCCACAGTCAGATAAACCCTGTGAAGTGTAAAACACCCCCACTGTCCTCAGGAATATTAACACACTGACAGAGAACACAGATTAATATTAACACACTCACTGACACACTGTGTATATCATGACCCACAGTCAGATACACCCTGTGAAGTGTAAAACATCCCCACTGTCCTGAGTAATATTAACACACTGACAGAGAACACAGATTAATATTAACACACTCACTGACACACTGTGTATATCATGACCCACAGTCAGATACACCCTGTGAAGTGTAAAACACCCCCACTGTCCTCATGAATATTAACACACTGACAGAGAACACAGATTAATATTAACACACTCACTGACACACTCTGTATATCATGACTCACAGTCAGATAAACCCTGTGAAGTGTAAAACACCCCCACTGTCCTCAGGAATATTAACACACTGACAGAGAACACAGATTAATATTAACACACTCACTGACACACTGTGTACATCATGACCCACAGCCAGATACACCCTGTTAAGTGTAAAACAACCCCACTGTCCTCAGTAATATTAACACACTGACAGAGAACACAGATTAATATTAACACACTCACTGACACACTGTGTATATCATGACCCACAGTCAGATACACCCTGTGAAGTGTAAAACACCCCCACTGTCCTCAGTAATATTAACACACTGACAGAGAACACAGATTAATATTAACACACTCACTGACACACTGTGTATATCATGACCCACAGTCAGATAAACCCTGTGAAGTGTAAAACACCCCCACTGTCCTCAGTAATATTAACACACTGACAGAGAACACAGATTAATATTAACACACTCACTGACACACTGTGAAAATCATGACCCACAGTCAGATACACCCTGTGAAGTGTAAAACACCCCCACTGTCCTCAGTAATATTAACACACTGACAGAGAACACAGATTAATATTAACACACTCACTGACACACTGTGTATATCATGACCCACAGTCAGATACACCCTGTGAAGTGTAAAACACCCCCACTGTCCTCAGTAATATTAACACACTGACAGAGAACACAGATTAATATTAACACACTCACTTTCACACTGTGTATATCATGACCCACAGTCAGATACACCCTGTGAAGTGTAAAACACCCCACTGTCCTCAGCAATATTAACACACTGACAGAGAACACAGATTAATATTAACACACTCACTGACACACTGTGTATATCATGACCCACAGTCAGATACACCCTGTGAAGTGTAAAACACCCCCACTGTCCTCAGTAATATTAACACACTGACAGAGAACACAGATTAATATTAACACACTCACTGACACACTGTGTACATCATGACCCACAGTCAGATACACCCTGTGAAGTGTAAAACACCCCCACTGTCCTCAGTAATATGAATACACTGACAGAGAACACAGATTAATATTAACACACTCACTGACACACTGTGTATATCATGACCCACAGTCAGATACACCCTGTGAAGTGTAAAACACCCCCACTGTCCTCAGTAATATTAACACACCGACAGAGAACACAGATTAATATTAACACACTCACTGACACACTGTGTATATCATGACCCACAGTCAGATACACCCTGTGAAGTGTAAAACACCCCCACTGTCCTCAGTAATATTAACACACTGACAGAGAACACAGATTAATATTAACACACTCACTGACACACTGTGTATATCATAACCCACAGTCAGATACACCCTGTGAAGTGTAAAACACCCCCACTGTCCTCAGCAATATTAACACACTGACAGAGAACACAGATTAATATTAACACACTCAATGACACACTGTGTACATCATGACCCACAGTCAGATACACCCTGTGAAGTGTAAAACACCCGCACTGTCCTCAGGAATATTAACACACTGACAGAGAACACAGATTAATATTAACACACTCACTGACACACTGTGTATATCATGACCCACAGTCAGATACATCCTGTGAAGTGTAAAACATCCCCACTGTCCTCAGGAATATTAACACACTGACAGAGAACACAGATTAATATTAACACACTCACTGACACACTGTGTACATCATGACCCACAGTCAGATACATCCTGTGAAGTGTAAAACACCCCCACTGTCCTCAGTAATATTAACACACTGACAGAGAACACAGATTAATATTAACACACTCACTGACACACTGTGTATATCATGACCCACAGTCAGATACACCCTGTGAAGTGTAAAACATCCCCACTGTCCTCAGTAATATTAACACACTGACAGAGAACACAGATTAATATTAACACACTCACTGACACACTGTGTACATCATGACCCACAGTCAGATACACCCTGTGAAGTGTAAAACATCCCCACTGTCCTCAGTAATATTAACACACTGACAGAGAACACAGATTAATATTAACACACTCAATGACACACTGTGTATATCATGACCCACAGTCAGATACACCCTGTGAAGTGTAAAACACCCCCACTGTCCTCAGGAATATTAACACACTGACAGAGAACACAGATTAATATTAACACACTCACTGACACACTGTGTATATCATGACCCACAGTCAGATACACCCGGTGAAGTGTAAAACACCCCCACTCTCCTCAGTAATATTAACACACTGACAGAGAACACAGATTAATATTAACACACTCACTGACACACTGTGTATATCATGACCCACAGTCAGATACACCCTGTGAAGTGTAAAACACCCCCACTGTCCTCAGTAATATTAACACACTGACAGAGAACACAGATTAATATTAACACACTCACTGACACACTGTGTATATCATGACCCACAGTCAGATAAACCCTGTGAAGTGTAAAACACCCCCACTGTCCTCAGTAATATTAACACACTGACAGAGAACACAGATTAATATTAACACACTCACTGACACACTGTGTATATCATGGCCCACAGTCAGATAAACCCTGTGAAGTGTAAAACACCCCCACTGTCCTCAGGAATATTAACACACTGACAGAGAACACAGATTAATATTAACACACTCACTGACACACTGTGTACATCATGACCCACAGTCAGATACACCCTGTGAAGTGTAAAACACCCCCACTGTCGTCAGCAATATTAACACACTGACAGAGAACACAGATTAATATTAACACACTCACTGACACACTGTGTATATCATGACCCACAGTCAGATACACCCTGTGAAGTGTAAAACACCCCCACTGTCCTCAGCAATATTAACACACTGACAGAGAACACAGATTAATATTAACACACTCACTGACACACTGTGTATATCATGACCCACAGTCAGATACACCCTGTGAAGTGTAAAACACCACCACTGTCCTCAGTAATATTAACACACTGACAGAGAACACAGATTAATATTAACACACTCACTGACACACTGTGTATATCATGCCCACAGTCAGATACACCCTATGAAGTGTAAAACACCCCCACTGTCCTCAGTAATATTAACACACTGACAGAGAACACAGATTAATATTAACACACTCACTTACACACTGTGTATATCATGACCCACAGTCAGATAAACCCTGTGAAGTGTAAAACACCCCCACTGTCCTCAGGAATATTTACACACTGACAGAGAACACAGATTAATATTAACACACTCACTGACACACTGTGTATATCATGACCCACAGTCAGATACACCCTGTGAAGTGTAAAACATCCCCACTGTCCTGAGTAATATTAACACACTGACAGAGAACACAGATTAATATTAACACACTCACTGACACACTGTGTATATCATGACCCACAGTCAGATACACCCTGTGAAGTGTAAAACACCCCCACTGTCCTCAGGAATATTAACACGCTGACAGAGAACACAGATTAATATTAACACACTCACTGACACACTGTGTATATCATGACTCACAGTCAGATAAACCCTGTGAAGTGTAAAACACCCCCACTGTCCTCAGGAATATTAACACACTGACAGAGAACACAGATTAATATTAACACACTCACTGACACACTGTGTACATCATGACCCACAGCCAGATACACCCTGTTAAGTGTAAAACACCCCCACTGTCCTCAGTAATATTAACACACTGACAGAGAACACAGATTAATATTAAGACACTCACTGACACACTGTGTATATCATGACCCACAGTCAGATACACCCTGTGAAGTGTAAAACACCCCCACTGTCCTCAGTAATATTAACACACTGACAGAGAACACAGATTAATATTAACACACTCACTGACACACTGTGTATATCATGACCCACAGTCAGATAAACCCTGTGAAGTGTAAAACACCCCCACTGTCCTCAGTAATATTAACACACTGACAGAGAACACAGATTAACATTAACACACTCACTGACACACTGTGTATATCATGACCCACAGTCAGATACACCCTGTGAAGTGTAAAACACCCCCACTGTCCTCAGTAATATTAACACACTGACAGAGAACACAGATTAATATTAACACACTCACTGACACACTGTGTATATCATGACCCACAGTCAGATACACCCTGTGAAGTGTAAAACACCCCCACTGTCCTCAGTAATATTAACACACTGACAGAGAACACAGATTAATATTAACACACTCACTGACACACTGTGTATATCATGACCCACAGTCAGATACACCCTGTGAAGTGTAAAACACCCCAGTGTCCTCAGCAATATTAACACACTGACAGAGAACACAGATTAATATTAACACACTCACTGACACACTGTGTATATCATGACCCACAGTCAGATACACCCTGTGAAGTGTAAAACACCCCCACTGTCCTCAGTAATATTAACACACTGACATTCTTTTGGGCCTCCTTATCTCGAGAGACAATGGATACGCGCCTGGAGGTGGTCAGTGGTTTGTGAAGCAGCGCCTGGAGTGGCTAACACACACACACTGACAGAGAACACAGATTAATATTAACACACTCACTGACACACTGTGTACATCATGACCCACAGTCAGATACACCCTGTGAAGTGTAAAACACCCCCACTGTCCTCAGTAATATGAATACACTGACAGAGAACACAGATTAATATTAACACACTCACTGACACACTGTGTATATCATGACCCACAGTCAGATACACCCTGTGAAGTGTAAAACACCCCCACTGTCCTCAGTAATATTAACACACCGACAGAGAACACAGATTAATATTAACACACTCACTGACACACTGTGTATATCATGACCCACAGTCAGATACACCCTGTGAAGTGTAAAACACCCCCACTGTCCTCAGTAATATTAACACACTGACAGAGAACACAGATTAATATTAACACACTCACTGACACACTGTGTATATCATGACCCACAGTCAGATACACCCTGTGAAGTGTAAAACACCCCCACTGTCCTCAGCAATATTAACACACTGACAGAGAACACAGATTAATATTAACACACTCACTGACACACTGTGTACATCATGACCCACAGTCAGATACACCCTGTGAAGTGTAAAACACCCGCACTGTCCTCAGGAATATTAACACACTGACAGAGAACACAGATTAATATTAACACACTCACTGACACACTGTGTATATCATGACCCACAGTCAGATACATCCTGTGAAGTGTAAAACATCCCCACTGTCCTCAGGAATATTAACACACTGACAGAGAACACAGATTAATATTAACACACTCACTGACACACTGTGTATATCATGACCCACAGTCAGATACACCCTGTGAAGTGTAAAACACCCCCACTGTCCTCAGTAATATTAACACACTGACAGAGAACACAGATTAATATTAACACACTCACTGACACACTGTGTATATCATGACTCACAGTCAGATACACCCTGTGAAGTGAAAAACACCTCCACTGTCCACAGTAATATTAACACACTGACAGAGAACACAGATTAATATTAACACACTCACTGACACACTGTGTACATCATGACCCAAAGTCATATACACCCTGTGAAGTGTAAAACACCCCCACTGTCCTCAAAATATTAACACACTGACAGAGAACACAGATTAATATTAACACACTCACTGACACACTGTGTATATCATGACCCACAGTCAGATACACCCTGTGAAGTGTAAAACATCCCCACTGTCCTCAGTAATATTAACACACTGACAGAGAACACAGATTAATATTAACACACTCACTGACACACTGTGTATATCATGACCCACAGTCAGATACACCCTGTGAAGTGTAAAACACCCCCACTGTCCTCAGGAATATTAACACACTGACAGAGAACACAGATTAATATTAACACACTCACTGACACACTGTGTCCATCATGACCCACAGTCAGACACACCCTGTGAAGTGTAAAACACCCCCACTGTCCTCAGTAATATTAACACACTGACAGAGAACACAGATTAATATTAACACACTCACTGACACACTGTGTATATCATGACCCACAGTCAGATACACCCTGTGAAGTGTAAAACACCCCACTGTCCTCAGGAATATTAACACACTGACAGAGAACACAGATTAATATTAACACACTCACTGACACACTGTGTCCATCATGACCCACAGTCAGATACACCCTGTGAAGTGTAAAACACCCCCACTGTCCTCAGTAATATTAACACACTGACAGAGAACACAGATTAATATTAACACACTCACTGACACACTGTGGACATCATGACCCACAGTCAGATACACCCTGTGAAGTGTAAAACACCCCCACTGTCCTCAGTAATATTAACACACTGACAGAGAACACAGATTAATATTAACACACTCACTGACACACTGTGTATATCATGACCCACAGTCAGATACACCCTGTGAAGTGTAAAACATCCCTACTGTCCTCAGGAATATTAACACACTGACAGAGAACACAGATTAATATTAACACACTCACTGACACACTGTGTATATCATGACCCACAGTCAGATAAACCCTGTGAAGTGTAAAACACCCCCACTGTCCTCAGGAATATTAACACCTGACAGAGAACACAGATTAATATTAACACACTCACTGACACACTGTGTACATCATGACCCACAGTCAGATACACCCTGTGAAGTGTAAAACACCCCCCACTGTCCTCAGGAATATTAACACACTGACAGAGAACACAGATTAATATTAACACACTCACTGACACACTGTGTAAATCATGACCCACAGTCAGACACACAATGTGAGGTGTAAAACACCCCCACTGTCCTCAGTAATATTAACACACTGACAGAGAACACAGATTAATATTAACACACTCACTGACACACTGTGTATATCATGACCCACAGTCAGATACACCCTGTGAAGTGTAAAACACCCCACTGTCCTCAGGAATATTAACACACTGACAGAGAACACAGATAATATTAACACACTCACTGACACACTGTGTCCATCATGACCCACAGTCAGATACACCCTGTGAAGTGTAAAACACCCCCACTGTCCTCAGTAATATTAACACACTGACAGAGAACACAGATTAATATTAACACACTCACTGACACACTGTGTACATCATGACCCACAGTCAGAAACACCCTGTGAAGTGTAAAACACCCCCACTGTCCTCAGTAATATTAACGCACTGACAGAGAACACAGATTAATATTAACACACTCACTGACACACTGTGTATATCATGACCCACAGTCAGATACACCCTGTTAAGTGTAAAACATCCCCACTGTCCTCAGGAATATTAACAAGCTGACAGAGAACACAGATTAATATTAACACACTGACTGACACACTGTGTATATCATGACCCACAGTCAGATAAACCCTGTGAAGTGTAAAACACCCCCAATTTCCTCAGCAATATTAACACACTGACAGAGAACACAGATTAATATTAACACACTCACTGACACACTGTGTATATCATGACCCACAGTCAGATAAACCCTGTGAAGTGTAAAACACCCCCACTGTCCTCAGTAATATGAACACACTGACAGAGAACACAGATTAATATTAACGCACTCACTGACACACTGTGTATATCATGACCCACAGTCAGATACACCCTGTGAAGTGTAAAACATTCCCACTGTCCTCAGGAATATTAACACACTGACAGAGAACACAGATTAATATTAACACACTCACTGACACACTGTGTATATCATGACCCACAGTCAGATACACCCTGTGAAGTGTAAAACACCCCCACTGTCCTCAGGAATATTAACACACTGACAGAGAACACAGATTAATATTAACACACTCACTGACACACTGTGTATATCATGACCCACAGTCAGATACACCCTGTGAAGTGTAAAACACCCCCACTGTCCTCAGGAATATTAACACACTGACAGAGAACACAGATTAATATTAACACACTCACTGACACACTGTGTATATCATGACCCACAGTCAGATACACCCTGTGAAGTGTAAAACATCCCCACTGTCCTCAGGAATATTAACAAACTGACAGAGAACACAGATTAATATTAACACACTCACTGACACACTGTGTATATCATGACCCACAGTCAGATACACCCGGTGAAGTGTAAAACATTCCCACTGTCCTCAGTAATATTAACACACTGACAGAGAACACAGATTAATATTAACACACTCACTGACACACTGTGTACATCATGACCCACAGTCAGATACACCCTGTGAAGTGTAAAACACCCCCACTGTCCTCAGGAATATTAACACACTGACAGAGAACACAGATTAATATTAACACACTCACTGACACACTGTGTATATCATGACCCACAGTCAGATAAACCCTGTGAAGTGTAAAACACCCCCAATGTCCTCAGCAATATTAACACACTGACAGAGAACACAGATTAATATTAACACACTCACTGACACACTGTGTATATCATGACCCACAGCAGATACACCCTGTGAAGTGTAAAACACCCCCACTGTCCTCAGGTATATTAACACACTGACAGAGAACACAGATTAATATTAACACACTCACTGACACACTGTGTATATCATGACCCACAGTCAGATACACCCTGTGAAGTGTAAAACACCCCCACTGTCCTCAGTAATATTAACACACTGACAGAGAACACAGATTAATATGAACACACTCACTGACACACTGTGTATATCATGACCCACAGTCAGATACACCCTGTGAAGTGTAAAACACCCCCACTGTCCTCAGGAATATTAACACACTGACAGAGAACACAGATTAATATTAACACACTCACTGACACACTGTGTATATCATGACCCACAGTCAGATACACCCTGTGAAGTGTAAAACACCCCCACTGTCCTCAGGTATATTAACACACTGACAGAGAACACAGATTAATATTAACACACTCACTGACACACTGTGTATATCATGACCCACAGTCAGATACACCCTGTGAAGTGTAAAACACCCCCACTGTCCTCAGTAATATTAACACACTGACAGAGAACACAGATTAATATTAACACACTCACTGACACACTGTGTACATCATGACCCACAGTCAGATACACCCTGTGAAGTGTAAAACACCCCCACTGTCCTCAGGAATATTAACACACTGACAGAGAACACAGATTAATATTAACACACTCACTGACACACTGTATATATCATGACCCACAGTCAGATACACCCTGTGAAGTGTAAAACACCCCCACTGTCCTCAGTAATATTAACACACTGACAGAGAACACAGATTAATATTAACACTCTCACTGACACACTGTGTACATCATGACCCACAGTCAGATACACCCGGTGAAGTGTAAAACACCCCCATTGTCCTCAGTGATATTAACACACGGACAGAGAACACAGATTAATATTAACACACTCACTGACACACTGTGTATATCATGACCCACAGTCAGATACACCCTGTGAAGTGTAAAACACCCCCACTGTCCTCAGGAATATTAACACACTGACAGAGAACACAGATTAATATTAACACACTCACTGACACACTGTGTATATCATGACCCACAGTCAGATACACCCTGTGAAGTGTAAAACACCCCCACTGTCCTCAGGAATATTAACACACTGACAGAGAACACAGATTAATATTAACACACTCACTGACACACTGTGTATATCATGACCCACAGTCAGATACACCCTGTGAAGTGTAAAACACCCCCACTGTCCTCAGGAATATTAACACACTGACAGAGAACACAGATTAATATTAACACACTCACTGACACACTGTGTATATCATGACCCACAGTCAGATACACCCTGTGAAGTGTAAAACACCCCCACTGTCCTCAGGAATATTAACACACTGACAGAGAACACAGATTAATATTAACACACTCACTGACACACTGTGTATATCATGACCCACAGTCAGATACACCCTGTGAAGTGTAAAACACCCCCACTGTCCTCAGTGATATTAACACACTGACAGAGGACACAGATTAATATTAACACGCTCACTCTGGTAGTGCCATAGACATTTACAAGTGCAAAGTAATAGAAACGTTTAACACACCATTCACTTACAATGCGCTGGACCTTTTTAGCATGCTTGACTATTGGAATGCAAAGGCCTATTGCAGTGTAATTGTACCTCGCAGTACAGGAACCTCTGACAGGGTAATTGTACATCGCAGTACAGGAACCTCTGACAGGGTAATTGTACCTCGCAGTACAGGAACCTCTGACAGGGTAATTGTACCTCGCAGTACAGGAACCTCTGACAGGGTAATTGTACCTCGCAGTACAGGAACCTCTGACAGGGTAATTGTACCTCGCAGTACAGGAACCTCTGACAGGGTAATTGTACCTCACAGTACAGGAACCTCTGACAGTGTAATTGTACCTCGCAGTGCAGGAACCTCTGACAGTGTAATTGTACCTCGCAGTACAGGAACCTCTGACAGGGTAATTGTACCTCGCAGTACAGGAACCACTGACAGGGTAATTGTACCTCGCAGTACAGGAACCTCTGACAGGGTAATTGTACCTCGCAGTACAGGAACCTCTGACAGGGTAATTGTACCTCGCAGTACAGGAACCTCTGACAGGGTAATTGTACCTCGCAGTGCAGGAACCTCTGACAGGGTAATTGTACCTCGCAGTACAGGAACCTCTGACAGGGTAATTGTACCTCGCAGTACAGGAACCTCTGACAGTGTAATTGTACCTCGCAGTGCAGGAACCTCTGACAGGGTAATTGTACCTCTCAGTACAGGAACCTCTGACAGGGTAATTGTACCTCGCAGTGCAGGAACCTCTGACAGTGTAATTGTACCTCGCAGTGCAGGAACCTCTGACAGGGTAATTGTACCTCGCAGTACAGGAACCTCTGACAGGGTAATTGTACCTCACAGTGCAGGAACCTCTGACAGGGTAATTGTCCCTCGCAGTACAGGAACCTCTGACAGGGTAATTGTACCTCGCAGTACAGGAACCTCTGACAGGGTAATTGTACCTCACAGTGCAGGAACCTCTGACAGGGTAATTGTACCTCGCAGTACAGGAACCTCTGACAGGGTAATTGTACCTCGCAGTGCAGGAACCTCTGACAGGGTAATTGTACCTCGCAGTGCAGGAACCTCTGACAGGGGAATATTACCTCGCAGTACAGGAACCTCTGACAGGGTAATTGTACCTCGCAGTGCAGGAACCTCTGACAGGGTAATTGTACCTCGCAGTACAGGAACCTCTGACAGGGTAATTGTACCTCACAGTGCAGGAACCTCTGACAGGGTAATTGTCCCTCGCAGTACAGGAACCTCTGACAGGGTAATTGTACCTCGCAGTACAGGAACCTCTGACAGGGTAATTGTACCTCACAGTGCAGGAACCTCTGACAGGGTAATTGTCCCTCGCAGTGCAGGAACCTCTAGCAGCACAATAGCATCTTGCAATGCAGAGGCCTTTCCTGTGCATTTGCCCATGTAATGCAATGGGACTTGCTATGTAAAATCCAATTGTAATGCAAATTTCCCATGCAGTGCTGCAGCCCCTTGTAGTGCAAAAAGCACCTTGAGATGTCATAGAATGTTGCAATGCAACAAGCATTTGGAATCCCAGTGAAGTTATGGTGCACTAGACCCTTACAATGCAACACAAAAACTTGTAGTACAATAGCCTTTGCAGTACAACATCCACTAACAAAGCAATAGCCCCATGCAGTGCAATCTCCACTCACAGTGCAAAAACAACATGCAATGTAATAGTCTCTAAGAGTGACATAGCAATAACGTGAAGAAATGCTATAGCCTTTTGAACACAACAGACCATGACAATTCAATAGCCTTTTGCAGTGCAAATGCTCTTTGGTGTGCAATAGACCCTGACAATGTATTTTCCCCTTACAGTGCAACAGTTCTATGCTTTGCATAACATGCTTATGGTACAAAAGCCAGGTGCAGTCCAAGAGCAAATTGCCTTTTGATACCCTATTGAAATATAATATCCTCTCACAATGGAAACCATCTCGCAATACAAAATTTCCCTGCAGTGCAATAGCTATTTGTTTTGCAATTGTGACTTTCAATACAATAGGCACTTGCCATGTAACATCCAGTTGCAATGTAATGGAACCATTAGTGTGCATGATCCTTGTATTGCAATAGCCTCTTGCAGTGCAATAGCATCTTGCAATGCAGGGACCTTTGGTAGTGCAATAACTCCTTCCAATGCAAAGGTCTTTGAGTTTGCAATGGAGCGTGGTGTGCAACATCCACTTGCAATGAAAATGCAAAGGCACCTTGCAATACAAGAACTATTTGCAGAGCAAAAACTCCAGCAATGCAACACGCATTTCATTGCAATAGTGCTTGCAATCCAACAGTCCCTCCCTTGCAGACTATTATCCTTGCAATGTCAGAGCCCCTTTCAATGCAATGGCCCCTTTCAATACAACATCCACATGCAACGCAAGAAAACCAAGAATGTTTGGCAATGCACTGAAACAACTACTTGCAATGCAATAGGGCTAAGTCATGCAATCGCCCATTGATAACATTGCACACTGGCAAAGTAATGGACTTTTACAGAGCAATAGCTCATCGGAGGGCAATTGCCCTTTGCAATGCAATAACCTGAAGCAGTACATTGGGGGCTTACAATACAGTATCCATGATTAATACAATAACACTTTACATTACAATGGCCTCACACTGTAATATCTTCTTGTAGTGTGAACACTCTTGCAGTTCAATAGCTACGTGCTAGAAAGCAGAAGCCTCTTGCAAAGAAATACCCTTTGTAATTCAATCACCTCTTGCACGGTGACAGCACCTTGCAATGCAGGATACACTGACAGTTTAATAGTCCTTTGTAATTCAATCACCTCTTGCACGGTGACAGCACCTTGCAATGCAGGATACACTGACAGTTTAATAGTCCTTTGTAATTCAATCACCTCTTGCACGGTGACAGCACCTTGCAATGCAGGATACACTGACAGTTTAATAGTCCTTTGTAATTCAATCACCTCTTGCACGGTGACAGCACCTTGCAATGCAGGATACAATGACAGTTTAATAGTCCTTTGTAATTCAATCACCTCTTGCACGGTGACAGCACCTTGCAATGCAGGATACACTGACAGTTTAATAGTCCTTTATAATTCGCCAGAGCTGGCGGGCAGCCATAAAGACAGGGCTAAATTGTTGCGAGTCGAAGAGACTTAGTAGTTGGCAGGAAAAAAGACAGAGGCGCAAGGGGAGAGCCAACTGTGCAACAGCCCCAACAAACAAATTTCTCTGCAGCACCTGTGGAAGAGCCTGTCACTCCAGAATTGGCCTTTATAGCCACTCCAGGCGCTGCTTCACAAACCACTGACCACCTCCAGGCGCGTATCCATTGTCTCTCGAGATAAGGAGGCCCAAAAGAAAAGAATAATTCAATCACCTCTTGCACGGTGACAGCACCTTGCAATGCAGGATACACTGACAGTTTAATAGTCCTTTGTAATTCAATCACCTCTTGCACGGTGACAGCACCTTGCAATGCAGGATACACTGACAGTTTAATAGTCCTTTGTAATTCAATCACCTCTTGCACGGTGACAGCACCTTGCAATGCAGGATACACTGACAGTTTAATAGTCCTTTGTAATTCAATCACCTCTTGCACGGTGACAGCACCTTGCAATGCAGGATACACTGACAGTTTAATAGTCCTTTGTAATTCAATCACCTCTTGCACGGTGACAGCACCTTGCAATGCAGGATACACTGACAGTTTAATAGTCCTTTGTAATTCAATCACCTCTTGCACGGTGACAGCACCTTGCAATGTAGGATACACTGACAGTTTAATAGTCCTTTGTAATTCAATCACCTCTTGCACGGTGACAGCACCTTGCAATGCAGGATACAATGACAGTTTAATAGTCCTTTGTAATTCAATCACCTCTTGCACGGTGACAGCACCTTGCAATGCAGGATACAATGACAGTTTAATAGTCCTTTGTAATTCAATCACCTCTTGCACGGTGACAGCACCTTGCAATGCAGGATACAATGACAGTTTAATAGTCCTTTGTAATTCAATCACCTCTTGCACGGTGACAGCACCTTGCAATGCAGGATACAATGACAGTTTAATAGTCCTTTGTAATTCAATCACCTCTTACACGGTGACAGCACCTTGCAATGCAGGATACAATGACAGTTTAATAGTCCTTTGTAATTCAATCACCTCTTGCACGGTGACAGCACCTTGCAATGCAGGATACACTGACAGTTTAAGGACTGGAGAGGCCTTTGACAGTGCAATCACCCTTGCAGTTTAACATCCACATGGAGTTGTCACACAAACCACAGCTGTGATAATACAACAATCTTGAAAATAACTCCAAAGAGCTCCAGAAACCATCTTTGTCTTGAAGGAAAAAAAATCAGCCTTTAATTTACAAAATGAACAATGTATCCAAAATGGCATTGAAAGAAAACAAATCTTGGTCTTTGTGTGTTGAAACTGTCTGACAAGGACAAAGGACAAATGGTCAAAGCTAACAGGTGTCAAATGAACACATCCTATACCATGCTAAAACATTCCTGAATTGAATATCTCCTACTGAAAGAAAGAAGATGTGAAGTCACCATATTCTGGGTCACAGTGCAGTCACCATGGGTCAGAGAGCAGAGTGTCTGCTTCCAGGAGGTACAAGATAACACAGCTTTACATTAAAGTGTCTTTCAGCAAAACATTAACATATTGTTTGTCTTTGCTCCATGACCTTCTGGTCTGTTATTCTGTGACCTTGTCCTATCAACACCTTCTCTTTTGTTATCTCTTACCCCACCCCCGCTTTACTTGCTTAAAATCTTTTACATTTCTTATATCTGTTAGTTCTGATGAAGGGTCACAGACCTGAAACGTTAACTCCGTTTCTCTCTCCACAGATGTTGCCCGACCTGCTGAGTATTTCCAGCACTCGCTGTTTTTATTAACTCTGTTTTTCTCTCCACAGATGTTGCCCGACCTGCTGAATATTTCCAGCACTCTCTGTTTTTATTAACTCTGTTTCTCTCTCCACAGATGTTGCCCGACCTGCTGAATATTTCCAGCACTCGCTGTTTTTATTAACTCTGTTTTTCTCTCCACAGATGTTGCCCGACCTGCTGAATATTTCCAGCACTCTCTGTTTTTATTAATTCTTTTTCTCTCTCCACAGATGTTGCCCGACCTGCTGAGTATTTCCAGCACTCTCTGTTTTTATTAACTCTGTTTCTCTCTCCACAGATGTTGCCCGACCTGCTGAGTATTTCCAGCACTCTCTGTTTTTATTAACTCCGTTTCTCTCTCCACAGATGTTGCCCGACCTGCTGAATATTTCCAGCACTCGCTGTTTTTATGAACTCTGTCTGGAGACGCTGTCAATCAGCCTCTCAATGTAACAGAGTATTGTTTTTGTAACAGGTATTAGTACCGCAACATCAGCGCTCCAGTGACCTGGGTTCTGTTCTGTTTACTGCCACAGTCTCACAGCTCCAGTGACCTGGGTTCGGTTCTGTTTACTGCCACAGTCTCACAGCTCCAGTGACCCGGGTTCGGTTCTGCTTACTGCCACAGTCTCACAGCTCCAGTGACCTGGGTTCGGTTCTGTTTACTGCCACAGTCTCACCGCTCCAGTGACCTGGGTTCGGTTCTGTTTACTGCCACAGTCTCACCGCTCCAGTGACCTGGGTTCGGTTCTGTTTACTGCCACAGTCTCACAGCTCCAGTGACCCGGGTTCGGTTCTGTTTACTGCCACAGTCTCACAGCTCCAGTGTCCCGGGTTCGGTTCTGTTTACTGCCACAGCCTCACAGCTCCAGTGACCTGGGTTCGGTTCTGTTTACTGCCACAGTCTCACAGCTCCAGTGACCCGGGTTCGGTTCTGTTTACTGCCACAGTCTCACCGCTCCAGTGACCTGGGTTCGGTTCTGTTTACTGCCACAGTCTCACAGCTTCAGTGACCTGGGTTCGGTTCTGTTTACTGCCACAGTCTCACAGCTCCAGTGACCTGGGTTCGGTTCTGTTTACTGCCACAGTCTCACAGCTCCAGTGACCCGGGTTCGGTTCTGTTTACTGCCACAGTCTCACAGCTCCAGTGACCTGGGTTCGGTTCTGTTTACTGCCACAGTCTCACAGCTCCATGACCTGGGTTCGGTTCTGTTTACTGCCACAGTCTCACAGCTCCAGTGACCTGGGTTCAGTTCTGTTTACTGCCACAGTCTCACAGCTCCAGTGACCTGGGTTCAGTTCTGTTTACTGCCACAGTCTCACCGCTCCAGTGACCTGGGTTCGGTTCTGTTTACTGTCACAGTCTCACAGCTCCAGTGACCTGGATTCGGTTCTGTTTACTGCCACAGTCTCACAGCTCCAGTGACCTGGGTTCGGTTCTGTTTACTGCCACAGTCTCACAGCTCCAGTGTCCCGGGTTCGGTTCTGTTTACTGCCACAGTCTCACAGCTCCAGTGACCCGGGTTCGGTTCTGTTTACTGCCACAGTCTCACAGCTCCAGTGACCTGGGTTCAGTTCTGTTTACTGCCACAGTCTCACAGCTCCAGTGTCCCGGGTTCGGTTCTGTTTACTGCCACAGTCTCACAGCTCCAGTGACCCGGGTTCGGTTCTGTTTACTGCCACAGTCTCACCGCTCCAGTGACCTGGGTTCGGTTCTGTTTACTGCCACAGTCTCACAGCTCCAGTGTCCCGGGTTCGGTTCTGTTTACTGCCACAGCCTCACAGCTCCAGTGTCCCGGGTTCAGTTCTGTTTACTGCCACAGTCTCACAGCTCCAGTGACCTGGGTTCGGTTCTGTTTACTGCCACAGTCTCACAGATCCGGTGACCTGGGTTCAGTTCTGTTTACTGCCACAGTCTCACAGCTCCAGTGACCTGGGTTCGGTTCTGTTTACTGCCACAGTCTCACAGCTCCAGTGACCTGGGTTCGGTTCTGTTTACTGCCACAGTCTCACAGCTTCAGTGACCTGGGTTCGGTTCTGTTTACTGCCACAGTCTCACAGCTCCAGTGACCCGGGTTCAGTTCTGTTTACTGCCACAGTCTCACAGCTCCAGTGTCCCGGGTTCGGTTCTGTTTACTGCCACAGTCTCACAGCTCCAGTGTCCCGGGTTCGGTTCTGTTTACTGCCACAGTCTGACAGCTCTCGTGACCTGGTTTCGGTTCTGTTTACTGCCACAGTCTCACAGCTCCAGTGTCCCGGGTTCGGTTCTGTTTACTGCCACAGTCTCACAGCTCCAGTGACCCGGGTTCAGTTCTGTTTACTGCCACAGTCTCACAGCTCCAGTGTCCCGGGTTCAGTTCTGTTTACTGCCACAGTCTCACAGCTCCAGTGACCCGGGTTAGTTTCTCTATACTGCCACAGTCTCACAGCTCCAGTGTCCTGGGTTCGGTTCTGTTTACTGCCACAGTCTCACAGCTCCAGTGTCCCGGGTTCAGTTCTGTTTACTGCCACAGTCTCACAGCTCCAGTGACCTGGGTTCGGTTCTGTTTACTGCCACAGTCTCACAGCTCCAGTGTCCCGGGTTCGTTTCTGTTTACTGCCACAGTCTCACAGCTCCAGTGTCCCGGGTTCGGTTCTGTTTACTGCCACAGTCTGACAGCTCCAGTGACCTGGCTTCGGTTCTGTTTACTGCCACAGTCTCACAGCTCCAGTGTCCCGGGTTCGGTTCTGTTTACTGCCACAGTCTCACAGCTCCAGTGTCCCGGGTTCAGTTCTGTTTACTGCCACAGTCTCACAGCTCCAGTGACCTGGGTTCGGTTCTGTTTACTGCCACAGTCTCACAGCTCCAGTGTCCCGGGTTCAGTTCTGTTTACTGCCACAGCCTCACAGCTCCAGTGTCCCGGGTTCAGTTCTGTTTACTGCCACAGTCTCACAGCTCCAGTGACCTGGGTTCGGTTCTGTTTACTGCCACAGTCTCACAGCTCCAGTGTCCCGGGTTCGGTTCTGTTTACTGCCACAGTCTCACAGCTCCAGTGACCTGGGTTCGGTTCTGTTTACTGCCACAGTCTCACAGCTCCAGTGTCCCGGGTTCGGTTCTGTTTACTGCCACAGTTTCACAGCTCCAGTGACCCGGGTTCGGTTCTGTTGACTGCCACAGTCTCACAGCTCCAGTGACCCGGGTTCGGTTCTGTTTACTGCCACAGTCTCACAGCTCCAGTGACCCGGGTTCGGTTCTGTTTACTGCCACAGTCTCACAGCACCAGTGACCTGGGTTCGGTTCTGTTTACTGCCACAGCCTCACAGCTCCAGTGACCTGGGTTCGGTTCTGTTTACTGCCACAGTCTCACAGCTCCAGTGACCCGGGTTCGGTTCTGTTTACTGTCACAGTCTCACTGCTCCAGTGACCTGGGTTCGGTTCTGTTTACTGCCACAGTCTCACAGCTCCAGTGACCCGGGTTCGGTTCTGTTTACTGCCACAGTCTCACAGCTCCAGTGACCTGGGTTCAGTTCTGTTTACTGCCACAGTCTCACAGCTCCAGTGACCCGGGTTCGGTTCTGTTTACTGCCACAGTCTCACAGCTCCAGTGACCCGGGTTCGGTTCTGTTTACTGCCACAGTCTCACAGCTCCAGTGACCCGGGTTCGGTTCTGTTTACTGCCACAGCCTCACAGCTCCAGTGTCCCGGGTTCGGTTCTGTTTACTGCCACAGTCTCACAGCTCCAGTGACCCGGGTTCGGTTCTGTTTACTGCCACAGTCTCACAGCTCCAGTGACCTGGGTTCGGTTCTGTTTACTGCCACAGTCTCACAGCTCCATGACCTGGGTTCGGTTCTGTTTACTGCCACAGTCTCACAGCTCCAGTGACCTGGGTTCAGTTCTGTTTACTGCCACAGTCTCACCGCTCCAGTGACCTGGGTTCGGTTCTGTTTACTGTCACAGTCTCACAGCTCCAGTGACCTGGGTTCGGTTCTGTTTACTGCCACAGTCTCACAGCTCCAGTGACCTGGGTTCGGTTCTGTTTACTGCCACAGTCTCACAGCTCCAGTGTCCCGGGTTCGGTTCTGTTTACTGCCGCAGTCTCACAGCTCCAGTGACCCGGGTTCGGTTCTGTTTACTGCCACAGTCTCACAGCTCCAGTGACCTGGGTTCAGTTCTGTTTACTGCCACAGTCTCACCGCTCCAGTGACCTGGGTTCGGTTCTGTTTACTGCCACAGTCTCACAGCTCCAGTGTCCCGGGTTCGGTTCTGTATACTGCCACAGCCTCACAGCTCCAGTGTCCCGGGTTCAGTTCTGTTTACTGCCACAGTCTCACAGCTCCAGTGACCTGGGTTCGGTTCTGTTTACAGCCACAGTCTCACAGCTCCAGTGACCTGTGTTCAGTTCTGTTCACTGCCACAGTCTCACAGCTCCAGTGACCCGGGTTCGGTTCTGTTTACTGCCACAGTCTCACAGCTCCAGTGTCCCGGGTTCGGTTCTGTTTACTGCCACAGTCTCACAGCTCCAGTGACCCGGGTTCGGTTCTGTTTACTGCCACAGCCTCACAGCTCCAGTGTCCCGGGTTCGGTTCTGTTTACTGCCACAGTCTCACAGATCCAGTGTCCCGGGTTCGGTTCTGTTTACAGCCACAGTCTGACAGCTCTAGTGACCTGGGTTCGGTTCCTTTTTACTGCCACAGTCTCACAGCTCCAGTGTCCC
This sequence comes from Heterodontus francisci, assembly GCF_036365525.1. Taxonomy (NCBI): domain Eukaryota; kingdom Metazoa; phylum Chordata; class Chondrichthyes; order Heterodontiformes; family Heterodontidae; genus Heterodontus; species Heterodontus francisci. The sequence goes on along the minus strand of NW_027140423.1, from coordinate 1,809,496 downwards.
GGGTTCGGTTCTGTTTACTGCCACAGTCTCACAGCTCCAGTGACCCGGGTTCAGTTCTGTTTACTGCCACAGCCTCACAGCTCCAGTGACCCGGGTTCGTTTCTGTTTACTGCCACAGTCTCACAGCTCCAGTGTCCTGGGTTCGGTTCTGTTTACTGCCACAGTCTCACAGCTCCAGTGTCCCGGGTTCAGTTCTGTTTACTGCCACAGTCTCACAGCTCCAGTGACCTGGGTTCGGTTCTGTTTACTGCCACAGTCTCACAGCTCCAGTGTCCCGGGTTCAGTTCTGTTTACTGCCACAGTCTCACAGCTCCAGTGTCCCGGGTTCGGTTCTGTTTACTGCCACAGTCTGACAGCTCCAGTGACCTGGGTTCGGTTCTGTTTACTGCCACAGTCTCACAGCTCCAGTGACCTGGGTTCGGTTCTGTTTACTGCCACAGTCTCACAGCTCCAGTGACCCGGGTTCGGTTCTGTTTACTGCCACAGTCTCACAGCTCCAGTGTCCCGGGTTCGGTTCTGTTTACTGCCACAGTCTCACAGCTCCAGTGACCCGGGTTTGGTTCTGTTTACTGCCACAGTCTCACAGCTCCAGTGACCTGGGTTCAGTTCTGTTTACTGCCACAGTCTCACAGCTCCAGTTTCCCGGGTTCGGTTCTGTTTACTGCCACAGTCTCACAGCTCCAGTGACCCGGGTTTGGTTCTGTTTACTGCCACAGTCTCACAGCTCCAGTGTCCCGGGTTCGGTTCTGTTTACTGCCACAGTCTCACAGCTCCAGTGTCCCGGGTTCGGTTCTGTTTACTGCCACAGTCTCACAGCTCCAGTGACCCGGGTTCGGTTCTGTTTACTGCCACAGTCTCACAGCTCCAGTGACCCGGGTTCGGTTCTGTTTACTGCCACAGTCTCACAGCTCCAGTGTCCCGGGTTCAGTTCTGTTTACTGCCACAGTCTCACAGCTCCAGTGTCCCGGGTTCGGTTCTGTTTACTGCCACAGTCTCACAGCTCCAGTGACCCGGGTTCGGTTCTGTTTACTGCCACAGTCTCACAGCTCCAGTGACCCGGGTTCGGTTCTGTTTACTGCCACAGTCTCACAGCTCCAGTGACCTGGGTTCGGTTCTGTTTACTGCCACAGCCTCACAGCTCCAATGTCCCGGGTTCAGTTCTGTTTACTGCCACAGTCTCACAGCTCCAGTGTCCCGGGTTCAGTTCTGTTTACTGCCACAGTCTCACAGCTCCAGTGTCCCGGGTTCAGTTCTGTTTACTGCCACAGTCTCACAGCTCCAGTGTCCTGGGTTCGGTTCTGTTTACTACCACAGTCTCACAGCTCCAGTGACCCGGGTTCGGTTCTGTTTACTGCCACAGTCTCACATCTCCAGTGTCCCGGGTTCGGTTCTGTTTACTGCCACAGTCTCACAGCTCCAGTGTCCCGGGTTCGGTTCTGTTTACTGCCACAGTCTCACAGCTCCAGTGTCCCGGGTTCGGTTCTGTTTACTGCCACAGTCTCACAGCTCCCGTGACCCGGGTTCGGTTCTGTTTACTGCCACAGTCTCACAGCTCCCGTGACCCGGGTTCGTTTCTGCTAACTGCCACAGCCTCACAGCTCCAGTGTCCTGGGTTCGGTTCTGTTTACTGCCACAGTCTCACAGCTCCAGTGTCCCGGGTTCGGTTCTGTTTACTGCCACAGTCTCACAGCTCCAGTGACCCGGGTTCGGTTCTGTTTACTGCCACAGTCTCACAGCTCCAGTGACCTGGGTTCGGTTCTGTTTACTTCCACAGTCTCACAGCTCCAGTGACCCGGGTTCGGTTCTGTTTACTGCCACAGTCTCACAGCTCCAGTGTCCCGGGTTCGGTTCTGTTTACTGCCACAGTCTCACAGCTCCAGTGTCCCGGGTTCGGTTCTGTTTACTGCCACAGTCTCACAGCTCCAGTGACCTGGGTTCGGTTCTGTTTACTGCCACAGTCTCACAGCTCCAGTGACCTGGGTTCGGTTCTGTTTACTGCAACAGTCTCACAGCTCCAGTGTCCCGGGTTCGGTTCTGTTTACTGCCACAGTCTCACAGCTCCAGCGTCCCGGGTTCGGTTCTGTTTACTGCCACAGTCTCACAGCTCCAGTGACCCGGGTTCGGTTCTGTTTACTGCCACAGTCTCACAGCTCCAGTGTCCCGGGTTCGGTTCTGTTTACTGCCACAGTCTCACACCTCCAGTGTCCCGGGTTCGGTTCTGTTTACTGCCACAGTCTCACAGCTCCAGTGACCCGGGTTCAGTTCTGTTTACTGCCACAGTCTCACAGCTCCAGTGACCCGGGTTCGGTTCTGTTTACTGTCACAGTCTCACAGCTCCAGTGACCCGGGTTCAGTTCTGTTTACTGCCACAGTCTCACAGCTCCAGTGTCCCGGGTTCGGTTCTGTTTACTGCCACAGTCTCACAGCTCCAGTGTCCTGGGTTCAGTTCTGTTTACTGTCACAGTCTCACAGCTCCAGTGACCCGGGTTCAGTTCTGTTTACTGCCACAGTCTCACAGCTCCAGTGTCCCCGGTTCGGTTCTGTTTACTGCCACAGTCTCACAGCTCCAGTGACCTGGGTTCGGTTCTGTTTACTGCCACAGTCTCACAGCTCCAGTGACCTGGGTTCGGTTCTGTTTACTGCCACAGTCTCACAGCTCCAGTGACCTGGGTTCGGTTCTGTTTACTGTCACAGTCTCACAGCTCCATTGACCCGGGTTCAGTTCTGTTTACTGCCACAGTCTCACAGCTCCAGTGACCCGGGTTCGGTTCTGTTTACTGCCACAGTCTCACAGCTCCAGTGACCTGGGTTCGGTTCTGTTTACTGCCACAGTCTCACAGCTCCAGTGACCCGGGTTCGGTTCTGTTTACTGCCACAGTCTCACCGCTCCAGTGACCTGGGTTCGGTTCTGTTTACTGCCACAGTCTCACAGCTCCAGTGACCTGGGTTCGGTTCTGTTTACTGCCACAGCCTCACAGCTCCAGTGTCCCGGGTTCGGTTCTGGGGACTGCCACAGTCTCACAGCTCCAGTGACCTGGGTTCGGTTCTGTTTACTGCCACAGTCTCACAGCTCCAGTGACCCGGGTTCGGTTCTGTTTACTGCCACAGTCTCACAGCTCCGGTGACCTGGGTTCGGTTCTGTTTACTGCCACAGTCTCACAGCTCCAGTGACCCGGGTTTGGTTCTGTTTACTGTCACAGTCTCACAGCTCCAGTGTCCTGGGTTCGGTTCTGTTTACTGCCACAGTCTCACAGCTCCAGTGTCCCGGGTTCGGTTCTGTTTACTGTCACAGTCTCACAGCTCCAGTGACCTGGGTTCGGTTCTGTTTACTGCCACAGTCTCACAGCTCCAGTGACCTGGGTTCGGTTCTGTTTACTGCCACAGCCTCACAGCTCCAGTGACCTGGGTTCGGTTCTGTTTACTGCCCAGTCTCACAGCTCCAGTGACCTGGGTTCAGTTCTGTTTACTGCCACAGTCTCACAGCTCCAGTGACCTGGGTTCGGTTCTGTTTACTGCCACAGTCTCACAGCTCCAGTGTCCCGGGTTCGGTTCTGTTTACTGTCACAGTCTCACAGCCCCAGTGACCTGGGTTCAGTTCTGTTTACTGCCACAGTCTCACAGCTCCAGTGACCCGGGTTCGGTTCTGTTTACTGCCACAGCCTCACAGCTCCAGTGACCTGGGTTCGGTTCTGTTTACTGTCACAGTCTCACAGCTCCAGTGACCCGGGTTCGGTTCTGTTTACTGCCACAGTCTCACAGCTCCAGTGACCTGGGTTCGGTTCTGTTTACTGCCACAGTCTCACAGCTCCAGTGACCTGGGTTCGGTTCTGTTTACTGCCACAGTCTCACAGCTCCAGTGACCCGGGTTCAGTTCCGTTTACTGCCACAGTCTCACAGCTCCAGTGACCCGGGTTCGGTTCTGTTTACTGCCACAGTCTCACAGCTCCGGTGACCCGGGTTCGGTTCCGTTTACTGCCACAGTCTCACAGCTCCAGTGACCCGGGTTCGGTTCTGTTTACTGCCACAGTCTCACAGCTCCGGTGACCCGGGTTCGGTTCCGTTTACTGCCACAGTCTCACAGCTCCAGTGACCCGGGTTCGGTTCTGTTTACTGCCACAGTCTCACAGCTCCGGTGACCCGGGTTCGGTTCTGTTTACTGCCACAGTCTCACAGCTCCAGTGACCTGGGTTCGGTTCTGTTTACTGCCACAGTCTCACAGCTCCAGTGACCCGGGTTCGGTTCTGTTTACTGCCACAGTCTCACAGCTCCAGTGACATGGGTTCGGTTCTGTTTACTGCCACAGCCTCACAGCTCCAGTGACCCGGGTTCGGTTCTGTTTACTGCCACAGCCTCACAGCTCCAGTGACCCGGGTTCGGTTCTGTTTACTGCCACAGTCTCACAGCTCCAGTGACCTGGGTTCGGTTCTGTTTACTGCCACAGTCTCACAGCTCCAGAGACCCGGGTTCGGTTCTGTTTACTGCCACAGTCTCACAGCTCCAGTGACCTGGGTTCGGTTCTGTTTACTGCCACAGTCTCACAGCTCCAGTGTCCCGGGTTCGGTTCTGTTTACTGCCACAGTCTCACAGCTCCCGTGACCCGGGTTCGGTTCTGTTTACTGCCACAGTCTCACAGCTCCAGTGACCCGGGTTCGGTTCTGTTTACTGCCACAGTCTCACAGCTCCAGTGACCCGGGTTCGGTTCTGCTAACTGCCACAGTCTCACAGCTCCAGTGTCCCGGGTTCGGTTCTGTTTACTGTCACAGTCTCACAGCTCCAGTGTCCTGGGTTCGGTTCTGTTTACTGCCACAGTCTCACAGCTCCAGTGTCCCGGGTTCGGTTCTGTTTACTGTCACAGTCTCACAGCTCCAGTGTCCTGGGTTCGGTTCTGTTTACTGCCACAGTCTCACAGCTCCAGTGTCCCGGGTTCGGTTCTGTTTACTGCCACAGTCTCACAGCTACAGTGTCCTGGGATCGGTTCTGGGGACTGACACAGTCACACAGCTCCAGTGACACGGGTTCGGTTCTGTTTACTGCCACAGTCTCACAGCTCCAGTGTCCTGGGTTCAGTTCTGTTTACTGTCACAGTCTCACAGCTCCAGTGACCCGGGTTCAGTTCTGTTTACTGCCACAGTCTCACAGCTCCAGTGTCCCGGGTTCGGTTCTGTTTACTGCCACAGTCTCACAGCTCCAGTGACCTGGGTTCGGTTCTGTTTACTGCCACAGTCTCACAGCTCCAGTGACCTGGGTTCGGTTCTGTTTACTGCCACAGTCTCACAGCTCCAGTGACCTGGGTTCGGTTCTGTTTACTGTCACAGTCTCACAGCTCCATTGACCCGGGTTCAGTTCTGTTTACTGCCACAGTCTCACAGCTCCAGTGTCCCGGGTTCGGTTCTGTTTACTGCCACAGTCTCACAGCTCCAGTGACCCGGGTTCGGTTCTGTTTACTGCCACAGTCTCACAGCTCCAGTGACCTGGGTTCGGTTCTGTTTACTGCCACAGTCGCACAGCTCCAGTGACCAGGGTTCGGTTCTGTTTACTGCCACAGTCTCACCGCTCCAGTGACCTGGGTTCGGTTCTGTTTACTGCCACAGCCACACTGCTCCAGTGTCCCGGGTTCGGTTCTGGGGACTGCCACAGTCTCACAGCTCCAGTGACCTGAGTTCGGTTCTGTTTACTGCCACAGTCTCACAGCTCCAGTGACCCGGGTTCGGTTCTGTTTACTGCCACAGTCTCACAGCTCCAGTGACCTGGGTTCGGTTCTGTTTACTGCCACAGTCTCACAGCTCCAGTGACCCGGGTTTGGTTCTGTTTACTGTCACAGTCTCACAGCTCCAGTGTCCTGGGTTCGGTTCTGTTTACTGCCACAGTCTCACAGCTCCAGTGTCCCGGGTTCGGTTCTGTTTACTGTCACAGTCTCACAGCTCCAGTGACCTGGGTTCGGTTCTGTTTACTGCCACAGTCTCACAGCTCCAGTGACCTGGGTTCGGTTCTGTTTACTGCCACAGCCTCACAGCTCCAGTGACCTGGGTTCGGTTCTGTTTACTGCCCAGTCTCACAGCTCCAGTGACCTGGGTTCAGTTCTGTTTACTGCCACAGTCTCACAGCTCCAGTGACCCGGGTTCGGTTCTGTTTACTGCCACAGCCTCACAGCTCCAGTGACCTGGGTTCGGTTCTGTTTACTGCCACAGTCTCACAGCTCCAGTGACCTGGGTTCGGTTCTGTTTACTGCCACAGTCTCACAGCTCCAGTGACCCGGGTTCAGTTCCGTTTACTGCCACAGTCTCACAGCTCCAGTGACCCGGGTTCGGTTCTGTTTACTGCCACAGTCTCACAGCTCCGGTGACCCGGGTACGGTTCCGTTTACTGCCACAGTCTCACAGCTCCAGTGACCCGGGTTCGGTTCTGTTTACTGCCACAGTCTCACAGCTCCGGTGACCCGGGTTCGGTTCTGTTTACTGCCACAGTCTCACAGCTCCAGTGACCCGGGTTCGGTTCTGTTTACTGCCACAGTCTCACAGCTCCGGTGACCCGGGTTCGGTTCTGTTTACTGCCACAGTCTCACAGCTCCAGTGACCCGGGTTCGGTTCTGTTTACTGCCACAGTCTCACAGCTCCGGTGACCCGGGTTCGGTTCTGTTTACTGCCACAGTCTCACAGCTCCAGTGACCTGGGTTCGGTTCTGTTTACTGCCACCATCTCACAGCTCCAGTGACCCGGGTTCGGTTCTGTTTACTGCCACAGTCTCACAGCTCCAGTGACATGGGTTCGGTTCTGTTTACTGCCACAGCCTCACAGCTCCAGTGACCCGGGTTCGGTTCTGTTTACTGCCACAGCCTCACAGCTCCAGTGACCCGGGTTCGGTTCTGTTTACTGCCACAGTCTCACAGCTCCAGTGACCTGGGTTCGGTTCTGTTTACTGCCACAGTCTCACAGCTCCAGTGACCCGGGTTCGGTTCTGTTTACTGCCACAGTCTCACAGCTCCAGTGACCTGGGTTCGGTTCTGTTTACTGCCACAGTCTCACAGCTCCAGTGTCCCGGGTTCGGTTCTGTTTACTGCCACAGTCTCACAGCTCCCGTGACCCGGGTTCGGTTCTGTTTACTGCCACAGTCTCACAGCTCCAGTGACCCGGGTTCGGTTCTGTTTACTGCCACAGTCTCACAGCTCCAGTGACCCGGGTTCGGTTCTGCTAACTGCCACAGTCTCACAGCTCCAGTGTCCCGGGTTCGGTTCTGTTTACTGTCACAGTCTCACAGCTCCAGTGTCCTGGGTTCGGTTCTGTTTACTGCCACAGTCTCACAGCTCCAGTGTCCCGGGTTCGGTTCTGTTTACTGTCACAGTCTCACAGCTCCAGTGTCCTGGGTTCGGTTCTGTTTACTGCCACAGTCTCACAGCTCCAGTGTCCCGGGTTCGGTTCTGTTTACTGCCACAGTCTCACAGCTCCAGTGTCCTGGGATCGGTTCTGGGGACTGCCACAGTCACACAGCTCCAGTGACCCGGGTTCGGTTCTGTTTACTGCCACAGTCTCACAGCTCCAGTGACCTGGGTTCGGTTCTGTTTACTGCCACAGTCTCACAGCTCCAGTGACCCGGGTTCGGTTCTGTTTACTGCCACAGTCTCACAGCTCCAGTGTCCCGGGTTCGGTTCTGTTTACTGCCACAGTCTCACAGCTCCAGTGACCCGGGTTCGGTTCTGCTAACTGCCACAGTCTCACAGCTCCAGTGTCCCGGGTTCGGTTCTGTTTACTGTCACAGTCTCACAGCTCCAGTGTCCTGGGTTCGGTTCTGTTTACTGCCACAGTCTCACAGCTCCAGTGTCCCGGGTTCGGTTCTGTTTACTGTCACAGTCTCACAGCTCCAGTGTCCTGGGTTCGGTTCTGTTTACTGCCACAGTCTCACAGCTCCAGTGTCCCGGGTTCGGTTCTGTTTACTGCCACAGTCTCACAGCTCCAGTGTCCTGGGATCGGTTCTGGGGACTGCCACAGTCACACAGCTCCAGTGACACGGGTTCGGTTCTGTTTACTGCCACAGTCTCACAGCTCCAGTGTCCTGGGTTCAGTTCTGTTTACTGTCACAGTCTCACAGCTCCAGTGACCCGGGTTCAGTTCTGTTTACTGCCACAGTCTCACAGCTCCAGTGTCCCGGGTTCGGTTCTGTTTACTGCCACAGTCTCACAGCTCCAGTGACCTGGGTTCGGTTCTGTTTACTGCCACAGTCTCACAGCTCCAGTGACCTGGGTTCGGTTCTGTTTACTACCACAGTCTCACAGCTCCAGTGACCTGTGTTCGGTTCTGTTTACTGTCACAGTCTCACAGCTCCATTGACCCGGGTTCAGTTCTGTTTACTGCCACAGTCTCACAGCTCCAGTGTCCCGGGTTCGGTTCTGTTTACTGCCACAGTCTCACAGCTCCAGTGACCCGGGTTCGGTTCTGTTTACTGCCACAGTCTCACAGCTCCAGTGACCTGGGTTCGGTTCTGTTTACTGCCACAGTCGCACAGCTCCAGTGACCAGGGTTCGGTTCTGTTTACTGCCACAGTCTCACCGCTCCAGTGACCTGGGTTCGGTTCTGTTTACTGCCACAGTCTCACAGCTCCAGTGACCTGGGTTCGGTTCTGTTTACTGCCACAGCCTCACTGCTCCAGTGTCCCGGGTTCGGTTCTGGGGACTGCCACAGTCTCACAGCTCCAGTGACCTGGGTTCGGTTCTGTTTACTGCCACAGTCTCACAGCTCCAGTGAGCCGGGTTCGGTTCTGTTTACTGCCACAGTCTCACAGCTCCAGTGACCTGGGTTCGGTTCTGTTTACTGCCACAGTCTCACAGCTCCAGTGACCCGGGTTCGGTTCTGTTTACTGTCACAGTCTCACAGCTCCAGTGTCCTGGGTTCGGTTCTGTTTACTGCCACAGTCTCACAGCTCCAGTGTCCCGGGTTCGGTTCTGTTTACTGTCACAGTCTCACAGCTCCAGTGACCTGGGTTCGGTTCTGTTTACTGCCACAGTCTCACAGCTCCAGTGACCTGGGTTCGGTTCTGGGGACTGCCACAGTCTCACAGCTCCAGTGACCTGGGTTCGGTTCTGTTTACTGCCACAGTGTCACAGCTCCAGTGTCCCGGGTTCGGTTCTGTTTCCTGCCACAGTCTCACAGCTCCAGTGTCCCGGGTTCGGTTCTGTTTACTGCCACAGTCTCACAGCTCCAGTGACCTGGGTTCGGTTCTGTTTACTGTCACAGTCTCACAGCTCCAGTGTCCCGGGTTCAGTTCTGTTTACTGCCACAGTCTCACACCTCCAGTGTCCCGGGTTCGGTTCTGTTTACTGCCACAGTCTCACAGCTCCAGTGTCCCGGGTTCGGTTCTGTTTACTGCCACAGTCTCACAGCTCCAGTGTCCCGGGTTCGGTTCTGTTTACTGCCACAGTCTCACAGCTCCAGTGACCTGGGTTCGGTTCTGTTTACTGCCACAGTCTCACAGCTCCAGTGTCCCGGGTTCAGTTCTGTTTACTGCCACAGTCTCACAGCTCCAGTGTCCCGGGTTCGGTTCTGTTTACTGCCACAGTCTCACAGCTCCAGTGTCCCGGGTTCGGTTCTGTTTTCTGCCACAGTCTCACAGCTCCAGTGACCCGGGTTCGGTTCTGTTTACTGCCACAGTCTCACAGCTCCAGTGTCCCGGGTTCGGTTCTGTTTACTGCCACAGTCTCACAGCTCCAGTGACCCGGGTTCGGTTCTGTTTACTGCCCCAGTCTCACAGCTCCAGTATCCCGGGTTCGGTTCTGTTTACTGCCACAGTCTCACACCTCCAGTGACCCGGGTTCGGTTCTGTTTACTGCCACAGTCTCACAGCTCCAGTGACCCGGGTTCAGTTCTGTTTACTGCCACAGTCTCAGAGCTCCAGTGTCCCGGGTTCGGTTCTGTTTACTGTCACAGTCTCACAGCTCCAGTGACCCGGGTTCAGTTCTGTTTACTGCCACAGTCTCACAGCTCCAGTGTCCCGGGTTCTGTTCTGTTTACTGCCACAGTCTCACAGCTCCAGTGACCTGGGTTCGGTTCTGTTGACTGCCATAGTCTCACAGCTCCAGTGACCTGGGTTCGGTTCTGTTTACTGCCACAGTCTCACAGCTCCAGTGACATGGGTTCGGTTCTGTTTACTGCCACAGTCTCACAGCTCCAGTGACATGGGTTCGTTTCTGTTTACTGCCACAGTCTCACAGCTCCAGTGACCCGTGTTCAGTTCTGTTTACTGCCACAGTCTCACAGCTCCAGTGACTTGGGTTCGGTTCTGTTTACTGCCACAGTCTCACAGCTCCAGTGACCCGGGTTCAGTTCTGTTTACTGCCACAGTCTCACAGCTCCAGTGTCCCGGGTTCGGTTCTGTTTACTGCCACAGTCTCACAGCTCCAGTGACCTGGGTTCGGTTCTGTTTACTGCCACAGTCTCACAGCTCCAGTGACCTGGGTTCGGTTCTGTTTACTGTCACAGTCTCACAGCTCCAGTGACCCGGGTTCAGTTCTGTTTACTGCCACAGTCTCACAGCTCCAGTGTCCCGGGTTCGGTTCTGTTTACTGCCACAGTCTCACAGCTCCAGTGACCCGGGTTCGGTTCTGTTTACTGCCACAGTCTCACCGCTCCAGTGACCTGGGTTCGGTTCTGTTTAATGCCACAGTCTCACAGCTCCAGTGACCTGGGTTCGGTTCTGTTTACTGCCACAGCCTCACAGCTCCAGTGTCCCGGGTTCGGTTCTGGGGACTGCCACAGTCTCACAGCTCCAGTGACCTGGGTTCGGTTCTGTTTACTGCCACAGTCTCACAGCTCCAGTGACCCGGGTTCGGTTCTGTTTACTGCCACAGTCTCACAGCTCCGGTGACCTGGGTTTGGTTCTGTTTACTGCCACAGTCTCACAGCTCCAGTGACCCGGGTTTGGTTCTGTTTACTGTCACAGTCTCACAGCTCCAGTGTCCTCGGTTCGGTTCTGTTTACTGTCACAGTCTCACAGCTCCAGTGACCTGGGTTCGGTTCTGTTTACTGCCACAGTCTCACAGCTCCAGTGTCCTCGGTTCGGTTCTGTTTACTGCCACAGTCTCACAGCTCCAGTGACCTGGGTTCGGTTCTGTTTTGTGCCACAGTCTCACAGCTCCAGTGACCTGGGTTCGGTTCTGTTTACTGCCACAGTCTCACAGCTCCAGTGACCTGGGTTCGGTTCTGTTTACTGCCACAGTCTCACAGCTCCAGTGACCCGGGTTCGGTTCTGTTTACTGCCCCAGCCTCACAGCTCCAGTGACCTGGGTTCGGTTCTGTTTACTGTCACAGTCTCACAGCTCCAGTGACCTGGGTTCGGTTCTGTTTACTGCCACAGTCTCACAGCTCCAGTGACCCGGGTTCAGTTCTGTTTACTGCCACAGTCTCACAGCTCCAGTGACCCGGGTTCGGTTCTGTTTACTGCCACAGTCTCACAGCTCCGGTGACCCGGGTTCGGTTCTGTTTACTGCCACAGTCTCACAGCTCCGGTGACCCGGGTTCGGTTCTGTTTACTGCCACAGTCTCACAGCTCCGGTGACCCGGGTTCGGTTCTGTTTACTGCCACAGTCTCACAGCTCCAGTGACCCGGGTTCGGTTCTGTTTACTGCCACAGTCTCACAGCTCCCGTGATCCGGGTTTGGTTCTGTTTACTGCCACAGTCTCACAGCTCCCGTGATCCGGGGTGTGTTCTGTTTACTGCCACAGTCTCACAGCTCCAGTGTCCCGGGTTCGGTTCTGTTTACTGCCACAGTCTCACAGCTCCCGTGACCCGGGTTCGGTTCTGCTAACTGCCACAGTCTCACAGCTCCAGTGTCCCGGGTTCGGTTCTGTTTACTGTCACAGTCTCACAGCTCCAGTGTCCTGGGTTCGGTTCTGTTTACTGCCACAGTCTCACAGCTCCAGTGTCCCGGGTTCGGTTCTGTTTACTGCCACAGTCTCACAGCTCCAGTGTCCCGGGTTCGGTTCTGTTTTCTGTCACAGTCTCACAGCTCCAGTGTCCTGGGTTCGGTTCTGTTTACTGCCACAGTCTCACAGCTCCAGTGTCCCGGGTTCGGTTCTGTTTACTGCCACAGTCTCACAGCTCCAGTGTCCCGGGTTCGGTTCTGTTTACTGTCACAGTCTCACAGCTCCAGTGTCCTGGGTTCAGTTCTGTTTACTGCCACAGTCTCACAGCTCCAGTGTCCTGGGTTCGGTTCTGGGGACTGCCACAGTCACACAGCTCCAGTGACCCAGGTTCGGTTCTGTTTACTGCCACAGTCTCACAGCTCCAGTGACCTGGGTTCGGTTCTGTTTACTGCCACAGTCTCACAGCTCCAGTGACCCGGGTTCGGTTCTGTTTACTGCCACAGTCTCACAGCTCCAGTGTCCCGGGTTCGGTTCTGTTTACTGCCACAGTCTCACAGCTCCAGTGTCCCGGGTTCGGTTCTGTTTACTGCCACAGTCTCACAGCTCCAGTGTCCTGGGTTCGGTTCTGTTTACTGCCACAGTCTCACAGCTCCAGTGACCCGGGTTCGGTTCTGTTTACTGCCACAGTCTCACAGCTCCAGTGTCCCGGGTTCGGTTCTGCTTACTGCCACAGTCTCACAGCTCCAGTGTCCCGGGTTCAGTTCTGTTTACTGCCACAGTCTCACAGCTCCAGTGTCCCGGGTTCGGTTCTGTTTACTGCCACAGTCTCACAGCTCCAGTGTCCCGGGTTCGGTTCTGTTTACTGCCACTGTCTCACAGCTCCAGTGTACCGGGTTCGGTTCTGTTTACTGCCACAGTCTCACAGCTCCAGTGACCCGGGTTCGGTTCTGTTTACTGCCACAGTCTCACAGCTCCAGTGTCCCGGGTTCGGTTCTGTTTACTGCCACAGTCTAACACCTCCAGTGTCCCGGGTTCAGTTCTGTTTACTGCCACAGTCTCACAGCTCCAGTGACCCGGGTTCAGTTCTGTTTACTGCCACAGTCTCACAGCTCCAGTGTCCTGGGTTCGGTTCTGTTTACTGTCACAGTCTCACAGCTCCAGTGACCCGGGTTCAGTTCTGTTTACTGCCACAGTCTCACAGCTCCAGTGTCCCGGGTTCGGTTCTGTTTACTGCCACAGTCTCACAGCTCCAGTGACCTGGGTTGGGTTCTGTTTACTGCCACAGTCTCACAGCTCCAGTGACCTTGGTTCGGTTCTGTTTACTGCCACAGTCTCACAGCTCCAGTGACCCGGGTTCAGTTCTGTTTACTGCCACAGTCTCACAGCTCCAGTGTCCCGGGTTCGGTTCTGTTTACTGCCACAGTCTCACAGCTCCAGTGACCTGGGTTCGGTTCTGTTTACTGCCACAGTCTCACAGCTCCAGTGTCCCGGGTTCGGTTCTGTTTACTGCCACAGTCTCACAGCTCCAGTGTCCCGGGTTCGGTTCTGTTTACTGCCACAGTCTCACAGCTCCAGTGACCCGTGTTCGGTTCTGTTTACTGCCACAGTCTCACAGCTCCAGTGACCTGGGTTCGGTTCTGTTTACTGCCACAGTCTCACAGCTCCAGTGACCCGGGTTCGGTTCTGTTTACTGCCACAGTCTCACAGCTCCAGTGACCCGGGTTCAGTTCTGTTTACTGCCACAGTCTCACAGCTCCAGTGACCCGGGTTCAGTTCTGTTTACTGCCACAGTCTCACAGCTCCAGTGTCCCGGGTTCGGTAATGTTTACTGTCACAGTCTCACAGCTCCAGTGACCCGGGTTCAGTTCTGTTTACTGCCACAGTCTCACAGCTCCAGTGTCCCGGGTTCGGTTCTGTTTACTGCCACAGTCTCACAGCTCCAGTGACCTGGGTTCGGTTCTGCTTACTGCCACAGTCTCACAGCTCCAGTGACCTGGGTTCGGTTCTGTTTACTGCCACAGTCTCACAGCTCCAGTGACCCGGGTTCAGTTCTGTTTACTGCCACAGTCTCACAGCTCCAGTGACCTGGGTTCGGTTCTGTTTACTGCCACAGTCTCACAGCTCCAGTGTCCCGGGTTCGGTTCTGTTTACTGCCACAGTCTCACAGCTCCAGTGACCTGGGTTCGGTTCTGTTTACTGCCACAGTCTCACAGCTCCAGTGTCCCGGGTTCGGTTCTGTTTACTGCCACAGTCTCACAGCTCCAGTGTCCCGGGTTCGGTTCTGTTTACTGCCACAGTCTCACAGCTCCAGTGACCCGGGTTCGGTTCTGTTTACTGCCACAGTCTCACAGCTCCAGTGACCTGGGTTCGGTTCTGTTTACTGCCACAGTCTCACAGCTCCAGTGACCCGGGTTCGGTTCTGTTTACTGCCACAGTCTCACAGCTCCAGTGACCTGGGTTCGGTTCTGTTTACTGCCACAGTCTCACAGCTCCAGTGACCTGGGTTCGGTTCTGTTTACTGCCACAGTCTCACAGCTCCAGTGACCCGGGTTCAGTTCTGTTTACTGCCACAGTCTCACAGCTCCAGTGACCTGGGTTCGGTTCTGTTTACTGCCACGGTCTCACAGCTCCAGTGTCCCGGGTTCGGTTCTGTTTACTGCCACAGTCTCACAGCTCCAGTGACCTGGGTTCGGTTCTGTTTACTGCCACAGTCTCACAGCTCCAGTGTCCCGGGTTCGGTTCTGTTTACTGCCACAGTCTCACAGCTCCAGTGTCCCGGGTTCGGTTCTGTTTACTGCCACAGTCTCACAGCTCCAGTGACCCGGGTTCGGTTCTGTTTACTGCCACAGTCTCACAGCTCCAGTGACCTGGGTTCGGTTCTGTTTACTGCCACAGTCTCACAGCTCCAGTGACCCGGGTTCGGTTCTGTTTACTGCCACAGTCTCACAGCTCCAGTGACCTGGGTTCTGTTCTGTTTACTGTCACAGTCTCACAGCTCCAGTGACCTGGGTTCGGTTCTGTTTACTGCCACAGTCTCACCGCTCCAGTGACCTGGGTTCGGTTCTGTTTACTGCCACAGTCTCACAGCTTCAGTGACCTGGGTTGGGTTCTGTTTACTGCCACAGTCTCACCGCTCCAGTGACCTGGGTTCGGTTCTGTTTACTGCCACAGTCTCACAGCTCCAGTGTCCCGGGTTCGGTTCTGTTTACTGCCACAGTCTCACAGCTCCCGTGACCCGGGTTCGGTTCTGCTAACTGCCACAGTCTCACAGCTCCAGTGTCCCGGGTTCGGTTCTGTTTACTGTCACAGTCTCACAGCTCCAGTGTCCTGGGTTCGGTTCTGTTTACTGCCACAGTCTCACAGCTCCAGTGTCCCGGGTTCGGTTCTGTTTACTGCCACAGTCTCACAGCTCCAGTGTCCCGCGTTCGGTTCTGTTTACTGTCACAGTCTCACAGCTCCAGTGTCCTGGGTTCGGTTCTGTTTACTGCCACAGTCTCACAGCTCCAGTGTCCCGGGTTCGGTTCTGTTTACTGCCACAGTCTCACAGCTCCAGTGTCCCGGGTTCGGTTCTGTTTACTGTCACAGTCTCACAGCTCCAGTGTCCTGGGTTCAGTTCTGTTTACTGCCCCAGCCTCACAGCTCCAGTGACCTGGGTTCGGTTCTGTTTACTGCCACAGTCTCACAGCTCCAGTGTCCCGGGTTCGGTTCTGTTTACTGCCACAGTCTCACAGCTCCAGTGTCCCGGGTTCGGTAATGTTTACTGTCACAGTCTCACAGCTCCAGTGACCCGGGTTCAGTTCTGTTTACTGCCACAGTCTCACAGCTCCCGTGACCTGGGTTCGGTTCTGCTTACTGCCACAGTCTCACAGCTCCAGTGACCTGGGTTCGGTTCTGTTTACTGCCACAGTCTCACAGCTCCAGTGACCCGGGTTCAGTTCTGTTTACTGCCACAGTCTCACAGCTCCAGTGACCTGGGTTCGGTTCTGTTTACTGCCACAGTCTCACAGCTCCAGTGTCCCGGGTTCGGTTCTGTTTACTGCCACAGTCTCACAGCTCCAGTGACCTGGGTTCGGTTCTGTTTACTGCCACAGTCTCACAGCTCCAGTGTCCCGGGTTCGGTAATGTTTACTGTCACAGTCTCACAGCTCCAGTGACCCGGGTTCAGTTCTGTTTACTGCCACAGTCTCACAGCTCCCGTGACCTGGGTTCGGTTCTGCTTACTGCCACAGTCTCACAGCTCCAGTGACCTGGGTTCGGTTCTGTTTACTGCCACAGTCTCACAGCTCCAGTGACCCGGGTTCAGTTCTGTTTACTGCCACAGTCTCACAGCTCCAGTGACCTGGGTTCGGTTCTGTTTACTGCCACAGTCTCACAGCTCCAGTGTCCCGGGTTCGGTAATGTTTACTGTCACAGTCTCACAGCTCCAGTGACCCGGGTTCAGTTCTGTTTACTGCCACAGTCTCACAGCTCCCGTGACCTGGGTTCGGTTCTGCTTACTGCCACAGTCTCACAGCTCCAGTGACCTGGGTTCGGTTCTGTTTACTGCCACAGTCTCACAGCTCCAGTGACCTGGGTTCGGTTCTGTTTACTGCCACAGTCTCACAGCTCCAGTGTCCCGGGTTCGGTTCTGTTTACTGCCACAGTCTCACAGCTCCAGTGTCCCGGGTTCGGTTCTGTTTACTGCCACAGTCTCACAGCTCCAGTGACACGGGTTCGGTTCTGTTTACTGCCACAGTCTCACAGCTCCAGTGACCTGGGTTCGGTTCTGTTTACTGCCACAGTCTCACAGCTCCAGTGACCCGGGTTCGGTTCTGTTTACTGCCACAGTCTCACAGCTCCAGTGACCTGGGTTCGGTTCTGTTTACTGCCACAGTCTCACAGCTCCAGTGACCTGGGTTCGGTTCTGTTTACTGCCACAGTCTCACAGCTCCAGTGACCCGGGTTCAGTTCTGTTTACTGCCACAGTCTCACAGCTCCAGTGACCTGGGTTCGGTTCTGTTTACTGCCACAGTCTCACAGCTCCAGTGTCCCGGGTTCGGTTCTGTTTACTGCCACAGTCTCACAGCTCCAGTGACCTGGGTTCGGTTCTGTTTACTGCCACAGTCTCACAGCTCCAGTGTCCCGGGTTCGGTTCTGTTTACTGCCACAGTCTCACAGCTCCAGTGTCCCGGGTTCGGTTCTGTTTACTGCCACAGTCTCACAGCTCCAGTGACCCGGGTTCGGTTCTGTTTACTGCCACAGTCTCACAGCTCCAGTGACCTGGGTTCGGTTCTGTTTACTGCCACAGTCTCACAGCTCCAGTGACCCGGGTTCGGTTCTGTTTACTGCCACAGTCTCACAGCTCCAGTGACCCGGGTTCTGTTCTGTTTACTGTCACAGTCTCACAGCTCCAGTGACCTGGGTTCGGTTCTGTTTACTGCCACAGTCTCACCGCTCCAGTGACCTGGGTTCGATTCTGTTTACTGCCACAGTCTCACAGCTTCAGTGACCTGGGTTGGGTTCTGTTTACTGCCACAGTCTCACCGCTCCAGTGACCTGGGTTCGGTTCTGTTTACTGCCACAGTCTCACAGCTCCAGTGTCCCGGGTTCGGTTCTGTTTACTGCCACAGTCTCACAGCTCCCGTGACCCGGGTTCGGTTCTGCTAACTGCCACAGTCTCACAGCTCCAGTGTCCCGGGTTCGGTTCTGTTTACTGTCACAGTCTCACAGCTCCAGTGTCCTGGGTTCGGTTCTGTTTACTGCCACAGTCTCACAGCTCCAGTGTCCCGGGTTCGGTTCTGTTTACTGCCACAGTCTCACAGCTCCAGTGTCCCGCGTTCGGTTCTGTTTACTGTCACAGTCTCACAGCTCCAGTGTCCTGGGTTCGGTTCTGTTTACTGCCACAGTCTCACAGCTCCAGTGTCCCGGGTTCGGTTCTGTTTACTGCCACAGTCTCACAGCTCCAGTGTCCCGGGTTCGGTTCTGTTTACTGTCACAGTCTCACAGCTCCAGTGTCCTGGGTTCAGTTCTGTTTACTGCCCCAGCCTCACAGCTCCAGTGACCTGGGTTCGGTTCTGTTTACTGTCACAGTCTCACAGCTCCAGTGACCCGGGTTCAGTTCTGTTTACTGCCACAGTCTCACAGCTCCAGTGACCCGGGTTCAGTTCTGTTTACTGCCACAGTCTCACAGCTCCAGTGACCCGGGTTCGGTTCTGTTTACTGCCACAGTCTCACAGCTCCGGTGACCCGGGTTCGGTTCTGTTTACTGCCACAGTCTCACAGCTCCAGTGACCCGGGTTCGGTTCTGTTTACTGCCACAGTCTCACAGCTCCGGTGACCCGGGTTCGGTTCTGTTTACTGCCACAGTCTCACAGCTCCAGTGACCCGGGTTCGGTTCTGTTTACTGCCACAGTCTCACAGCTCCCGTGATCCGGGTTCGGTTATGTTTACTGCCACAGTCTCACAGCTCCCGTGATCCGGGGTCGGTTCTGTTTACTGCCACAGTCTCACAGCTCCAGTGTCCCGGGTTCGGTTCTGTTTACTGCCACAGTCTCACAGCTCCCGTGACCCGGGTTCGGTTCTGCTAACTGCCACAGTCTCACAGCTCCAGTGTCCCGTGTTCGGTTCTGTTTACTGTCACAGTCTCACAGCTCCAGTGTCCTGGGTTCGGTTCTGTTTACTGCCACAGTCTCACAGCTCCAGTGTCCCGGGTTCGGTAATGTTTACTGTCACAGTCTCACAGCTCCAGTGACCCGGGTTCAGTTCTGTTTACTGCCACAGTCTCACAGCTCCAGTGTCCCGGGTTCGGTTCTGTTTACTGCCACAGTCTCACAGCTCCAGTGACCTGGGTTCGGTTCTGTTTACTGCCACAGTCTCACAGCTCCAGTGACCTGGGTTCGGTTCTGTTTACTGCCACAGTCTCACAGCTCCAGTGACCCGGGTTCAGTTCTGTTTACTGCCACAGTCTCACAGCTCCAGTGACCTGGGTTCGGTTCTGTTTACTGCCACAGTCTCACAGCTCCAGTGTCCCGGGTTCGGTTCTGTTTACTGCCACAGTCTCACAGCTCCAGTGACCTGGGTTCGGTTCTGTTTACTGCCACAGTCTCACAGCTCCAGTGTCCCGGGTTCGGTTCTGTTTACTGCCACAGTCTCACAGCTCCAGTGTCCCGGGTTCGGTTCTGTTTACTGCCACAGTCTCACAGCTCCAGTGACCCGGGTTCGGTTCTGTTTACTGCCACAGTCTCACAGCTCCAGTGACCTGGGTTCGGTTCTGTTTACTGCCACAGTCTCACAGCTCCAGTGACCCGGGTTCGGTTCTGTTTACTGCCACAGTCTCACAGCTCCAGTGACCCGGGTTCTGTTCTGTTTCCTGTCACAGTCTCACAGCTCCAGTGACCTGGGTTCGGTTCTGTTTACTGCCACAGTCTCACCGCTCCAGTGACCTGGGTTCGGTTCTGTTTACTGCCACAGTCTCACAGCTTCAGTGACCTGGGTTCGGTTCTGTTTACTGCCACAGTCTCACCGCTCCAGTGACCTGGGTTCGGTTCTGTTTACTGCCACAGTCTCACAGCTCCAGTGTCCCGGGTTCGGTTCTGTTTACTGCCACAGTCTCACAGCTCCCGTGACCCGGGTTCGGTTCTGCTAACTGCCACAGTCTCACAGCTCCAGTGTCCCGGGTTCGGTTCTGTTTACTGTCACAGTCTCACAGCTCCAGTGTCCTGGGTTCGGTTCTGTTTACTGCCACAGTCTCACAGCTCCAGTGTCCCGGGTTCGGTTCTGTTTACTGCCACAGTCTCACAGCTCCAGTGTCCCGCGTTCGGTTCTGTTTACTGTCACAGTCTCACAGCTCCAGTGTCCTGGGTTCGGTTCTGTTTACTGCCACAGTCTCACAGCTCCAGTGTCCCGGGTTCGGTTCTGTTTACTGCCACAGTCTCACAGCTCCAGTGTCCCGGGTTCGGTTCTGTTTACTGTCACAGTCTCACAGCTCCAGTGTCCTGGGTTCAGTTCTGTTTACTGCCCCAGCCTCACAGCTCCAGTGACCTGGGTTCGGTTCTGTTTACTGTCACAGTCTCACAGCTCCAGTGACCCGGGTTCAGTTCTGTTTACTGCCACAGTCTCACAGCTCCAGTGACCCGGGTTCAGTTCTGTTTACTGCCACAGTCTCACAGCTCCAGTGACCCGGGTTCGGTTCTGTTTACTGCCACAGTCTCACAGCTCCGGTGACCCGGGTTCGGTTCTGTTTACTGCCACAGTCTCACAGCTCCAGTGACCCGGGTTCGGTTCTGTTTACTGCCACAGTCTCACAGCTCCCGTGATCCGGGTTCGGTTCTGTTTACTGCCACAGTCTCACAGCTCCCGTGATCCGGGGTCGGTTCTGTTTACTGCCACAGTCTCACAGCTCCAGTGTCCCGGGTTCGGTTCTGTTTACTGCCACAGTCTCACAGCTCCCGTGACCCGGGTTCGGTTCTGCTAACTGCCACAGTCTCACAGCTCCAGTGTCCCGGGTTCGGTTCTGTTTACTGTCACAGTCTCACAGCTCCAGTGTCCTGGGTTCGGTTCTGTTTACTGCCACAGTCTCACAGCTCCAGTGTCCCGGGTTCGGTTCTGTTTACTGTCACAGTCTCACAGCTCCAGTGTCCTGGGTTCGGTTCTGTTTACTGCCACAGTCTCACAGCTCCAGTGTCCCGGGTTCGGTTCTGTTTACTGCCACAGTCTCACAGCTCCAGTGTCCCGGGTTCGGTTCTGTTTACTGTCACAGTCTCACAGCTCCAGTGTCCTGGGTTCGGTTCTGGGGACTGCCACAGTCACACAGCTCCAGTGACCCGGGTTCGGTTCTGTTTACTGCCACAGTCTCACAGCTCCAGTGACCTGGGTTCGGTTCTGTTTACTGCCACAGTCTCACAGCTCCAGTGTCCCGGGTTCGGTTCTGTTTACTGCCACAGTCTCACAGCTCCAGTGTCCTGGGTTCGGTTCTGTTTACTGCCACAGTCTCACAGCTCCAGTGACCCGGGTTCGGTTCTGTTTACTGCCACAGTCTCACAGCTCCAGTGTCCCGGGTTCGGTTCTGTTTACTGCCACAGTCTCACAGCTCCAGTGTCCCGGGTTCAGTTCTGTTTACTGCCACAGTCTCACAGCTCCAGTGTCCCGGGTTCGGTTCTGTTTACTGCCACAGTCTCACAGCTCCAGTGTCCCGGGTTCGGTTCTGTTTACTGCCACTGTCTCACAGCTCCAGTGACCCGGGTTCGGTTCTGTTTACTGCCACAGGCTCACAGCTCCAGTGACCCGGGTTCGGTTCTGTTTACAGCCACAGTCTCACAGCTCCAGTGTCCCGGGTTCGGTTCTGTTTACTGCCACAGTCTCACAGCTCCAGTGACCCGGGTTCAGTTCTGTTTACTGCCACAGTCTCACAGCTCCAGTGTCCCGGGTTCGGTTCTGTTTACTGCCACAGTCTCACAGCTCCAGTGACCTGGGTTCGGTTCTGTTTACTGCCACAGTCTCACAGCTCCAGTGACCTGGGTTCGGTTCTGTTTACTGCCACAGCCTCACAGCTCCAGTGTCCTGGGTTCGGTTCTGTTTACTGCCACAGTCTCACAGCTCCAGTGTCCTGGGTTCGGTTCTGTTTACTGCCACAGCCTCACAGCTCCAGTGACCCGGGTTCGGTTCTGTTTACTGCCACAGTCTCACAGCTCCAGTGTCCCGGGTTCAGTTCTGTTTACGCCACAGTCTCACAGCTCCAGTGACCTGGGTTCGGTTCTGTTTACTGCCACAGCCTCACAGCTCCAGTGTCCTGGGTTCGGTTCTGTTTACTGCCACAGTCTCACAGCTCCAGTGTCCTGGGTTCGGTTCTGTTTACTGCCACAGCCTCACAGCTCCAGTGACCCGGGTTCGGTTCTGTTTACTGCCACAGTCTCACAGCTCCAGTGACCCGGGTTCGGTTCTGTTTACTGCCACAGTCTCACAGCTCCAGTGTCCCGGCTTCGGTTCTGTTTACTGCCACAGTCTCACAGCTCCAGTGACCCGGGTTCAGTTCTGTTTACTGCCACAGTCTCACAGCTCCAGTGTCCCGGGTTCGGTTCTGTTTACTGCCACAGTCTCACAGCTCCAGTGACCTGGGTTCGGTTCTGTTTACTGCCACAGTCTCACAGCTCCAGTGACCTGGGTTCGGTTCTGTTTACTGCCACAGCCTCACAGCTCCAGTGTCCTGGGTTCGGTTCTGTTTACTGCCACAGTCTCACAGCTCCAGTGTCCTGGGTTCGGTTCTGTTTACTGCCACAGCCTCACAGCTCCAGTGACCCGGGTTCGGTTCTGTTTACTGCCACAGTCTCACAGCTCCAGTGTCCCGGGTTCAGTTCTGTTTACTGCCACAGTCTCACAGCTCCAGTGTCCCGGGTTCGGTTCTGCGTACTGCCACAGTCTCACAGCTCCAGTGTCCCGGGTTCGGTTCTGTTTACTGCCACAGTCTCACAGCTCCAGTGACCTGGGTTCGGTTCTGTTTACTGCCACAGTCTCACAGCTCCAGTGACCCGGGTTCAGTTCTGTTTACTGCCACAGTCTCACAGCTCCAGTGTCCCGGGTTCGGTTCTGTTTACTGCCACAGTCTCACAGCTCCAGTGTCCCGGGTTCTGTTCTGTTTACTGCCACAGTCTCACAGCTCCAGTGTCCCGGGTTCGGTTCTGTTCACTGCCACAGTCTCACAGCTCCAGTGACCTGGGTTCGGTTCTGTTTACTGCCACAGTCTCACAGCTCCAGTGACCCGGGTTCGGTTCTGTTTACTGCCACAGTCTCACAGCTCCAGTGACCCGGGTTCGGTTCTGTTTACTGCCACAGTCTCACAGCTCCAGTGACCTGGGTTCGGTTCTGTTTACTGCCACAGTCTCACAGCTCCAGTGACCTGGGTTCGGTTCTGTTTACTGCCACAGTCTCACAGCTCCAGTGTCCCGGGTTCGGTTCTGTTTACTGCCACAGTCTCACAGCTCCAGTGACCTGGGTTCGGTTCTGTTTACTGCCACAGTCTCACAGCTCCAGTGACCTGGGTTCGGTTCTGTTTACTGCCACAGCCTCACAGCTCCAGTGACCCGGGTTCGGTTCTGTTTACTGCCACAGTCTCACAGCTCCAGTGACCTGGGTTCGGTTCTGTTTACTGCCACAGTCTCACAGCTCCAGTGACCTGGGTTCGGTTCTGTTTACTGCCGCAGTCTCACAGCTCCAGTGACCAGGGTTCAGTTCTGTTTACTGCCACAGTCTCACAGCTCCAGTGTCCCGGGTTCGGTTCTGTTTACTGCCACAGTCTCACAGCTCCAGTGACCTGGGTTCGGTTCTGTTTACTGCCACAGTCTCACAGCTCCAGTGACCCGGGTTCAGTTCTGTTTACTGCCACAGTCTCACAGCTCCAGTGTCCCGGGTTCGGTTCTGTTTAATGCCACAGTCTCGCAGCTCCAGTGACCCGGGTTCGGTTCTGTTTACTGCCACAGTCTCACAGCTCCAGTGTCCCGGGTTCGGTTCTGTTTACTGCCACAGTCTCACAGCTCCAGTGACCCGGGTTCAGTTCTGTTTACTGCCACAGTCTCACAGCTCCAGTGTCCCGGGTTCGGTTCTGTTTACTGCCACAGTCTCACAGCTCCAGTGACCCGGGTTCAGTTCTGTTTACTGCCACAGTTTCACAGCTCCAGTGTCCCGGGTTCGGTTCTGTTTACTGCCACAGTCTCACAGCACCAGTGACCTGGGTTCGGTTCTGTTTACTGCCACAGTCTCACAGCTCCAGTGACCCGGGTTCGGTTCTGTTTACTGCCACAGTCTCACAGCTCCAGTGTCCCGGGTTCAGTTCTGTTTACTGCCACAGTCTCACAGCTCCAGTGTCCCGCGTTCGGTTCTGTTTACTGCCACAGTCTCACAGCTCCTGTGTCCTGGGTTCGGTTCTGGGGACTGCCACAGTCTCACAGCTCCAGTGACCCGGGTTCGGTTCTGTTTACTGCCAGAGTCTCACAGCTCCAGTGTCCCGGGTTCAGTTCTGTTTACTGCCACAGTCTCACAGCTCCAGTGACCCGGGTTCGGTTCTGTTTACTGCCACAGTCTCACAGCTCCAGTGTCCCGGGTTCGGTTCTGTTTACTGCCACAGTCTCACAGCTCCAGTGTCCCGGGTTCGGTTCTGTTTACTGCCACAGTCTCACAGCTCCAGTGACCCGGGTTCGGTTCTGTTTACTGCCACAGTCTCACAGCTCCAGTGTCCCGGGTTCAGTTATGTTTACTGCCACAGTCTCACAGCTCCAGTGTCCCGGGTTCGGTTCTGTTTACTGCCACAGTCTCACAGCTCCAGTGACCCGGTTTCGGTTCTGTTTACTGCCACAGTCTCACAGCTCCAGTGTCCTGGGTTCGGTTCTGTTTACTGCCACAGCCTCACAGCTCGAGTGTCCTGGGTTCAGTTCTGTTTACTGCCACAGTCTCACAGCTCCAGTGACCCGGGTTCGGTTCTGTTTACTGCCACAGTCTCACAGCTCCAGTGACATGGGTTCGGTTCTGTTTACTGCCACAGTCTCACAGCTCCAGTGTCCTGGGTTCGGTTCTGTTTACTGCCACAGTCTCACAGCTCTGGTGACCCGGGTTCGGTTCTGTTTACTGCCACAGTCTCACAGCTCCAGTGACCCGGGTTCGGTTCTGTTTACTGCCACAGTCTCACAGCTCCAGTGACATGGGTTCGGTTCTGTTTACTGCCACAGTCTCACAGCTCCAGTGACCTGGGTTCGGTTCTGTTTACTGCCACAGTCTCACAGCTCCAGTGTCCCGGGTTCGGTTCTGTTTACTGCCACAGTCTCACAGCTCCAGTGTCCCGGGTTCGGTTCTGTTTACTGCCACAGTCTCACAGCTCCAGTGACCTGGGTTCGGTTCTGTTTACTGCCACAGTCTCACAGCTCCAGTGACCCAGGTTCGGTTCTGTTTACTGCCACAGCCTCACAGCTCCAGTGACCTGGGTTAAGTTCTGTTTACTGCCACAGCCTCACAGCTCCAGTGACCCGGGTTCGGTTCTGTTTACTGCCACAGTCTCACAGCTCCAGTGACCTGGGTTCGGTTCTGTTTACTGCCACAGTCTCACAGCTCCAGTGACCCGGGTTCGGTTCTGTTTACTGCCACAGTCTCACAGCTCCATTGACCCGGGTTCGGTTCTGTTTACTGCCACAGTCTCACAGCTCCAGTGTCCCGGGTTCGGTTCTGTTTACTGCCACAGTCTCACAGCTCCAGTGTCCCGGGTTCGGTTCTGCGTACTGCCACAGTCTCACAGCTCCAGTGACCTGGGTTCGGTTCTGTTTACTGCCACAGCCTCACAGCTCCAGTGACCTGGGATCGGTTCTGTTTACTGCCACAGTCTCACAGCTCCAGTGACCCGGGTTCGGTTCTGTTTACTGCCACAGTCTCACAGCTCCAGTGTCCCGGGTTCGGTTCTGCGTACTGCCACAGTCTCACAGCTCCAGTGACCTGGGTTCGGTTCTGTTTACTGCCACAGCCTCACAGCTCCAGTGACCTGGGTTCGGTTCTGTTTACTGCCACAGTCTCACAGCTCCAGTGTCCCGGGTTCGGTTCTGTTTACTGCCACAGTCTCACTGCTCCAGTGTCCTGGGTTCGGTTCTGTTTACAGCCACAGCCTCACAGCTCCAGTGACCTGGGTTCGGTTCTGTTTACTGCCACAGTCTCACAGCTCCAGTGACCCGGGTTCGGTTCTGTTTACTGCCACAGTCTCACAGCTCCAGTGACCTGGGTTCGGTTCTGTTTACTGCCACAGTCTCACAGCTCCAGTGACCCGGGTTCAGTTCTTATTACTGCCACAGTCTCACAGCTCCAGTGACCTGGGTTCGGTTCTGTTTACTGCCACAGTCTCACAGCTCCAGTGACCTGGGTTCGGTTCTGTTTACTGCCGCAACCTAACAGCTCCAGTGACCTGAGTTCGGTTCTGTTTACTGCCGCAACCTCACAGCTCCAGTGACTCGGGTTCGGTTCTGTTTACTGCCACAGTCTCACAGCTCCAGTGACCTGGGTTCGGTTCTGTTTACTGCCACAGTCTCACAGCTCCAGTGTCCCGGTTCGGTTCTGTTTACTGCCACAGTCTCACAGCTCCAGCGTCCCGGGTTCATTTCTGTTTACTGCCACAGTCTCACAGCTCCAGTGTCCCGGGTTCGGTTCTGTTTACTGCCACAGTCTCACAGCTCCAGTGTCCCGGGTTCAGTTCTGTTTACTGCCACAGTCTCACAGCTCCAGTGTCCCGGGTTCGGTTCTGTTTACTGCCACAGTCTCACAGCTCCAGTGACCCGGGTTCGGTTCTGTTTACTGCCACAGTCTCACAGCTCCAGTGACCTGGGTTCGGTTCTGTTTACTGCCACAGTCTCACAGCTCCAGTGTTCCATGTTCAGTTCTGTTTACTGCCACAGTCTCACAGCTCCAGTGTCCCGGGTTCGGTTCTGTTTACTGCCACAGTCTCACAGCTCCAGTGTCCCGGGTTCGGTTCTGTTTACTGCCACAGTCTCACAGCTCCAGTGTCCCGTGTTCGGTTCTGTTTACTGCCACAGTCTCACAGCTCCAGTGACCCGGGTTCGGTTCTGTTTACTGCCACAGTCTCACAGCTCCAGTGTCCCGGGTTCGGTTCTGTTTACTGCCACAGTTTCACAGCTCCAGTGTCCCGGGTTCGGTTCTGTTTACTGCCACAGTCTCACAGCTCCAGTGACCCGGGTTCGGTTCTGTTTACTGCCACAGTCTCACAGCTCCAGTGTCCCGGGTTCAGTTATGTTTACTCCCACAGTCTCACAGCTCCAGTGTCCCGGGTTCGGTTCTGTTTACTGCCACAGTCTCACAGCTCCAGTGACCCGGTTTCGGTTCTGTTTACTGCCACAGTCTCACAGCTCCAGTGTCCTGGGTTCGGTTCTGTTTACTGCCACAGCCTCACAGCTCCAGTGTCCTGGGTTCAGTTCTGTTTACTGCCACAGTCTCACAGCTCCAGTGACCCGGGTTCGGTTCTGTTTACTGCCACAGTCTCACAGCTCCAGTGACATGGGTTCGGTTCTGTTTACTGCCACAGTCTCACAGCTCCAGTGTCCTGGGTTCGGTTCTGTTTACTGCCACAGTCTCACAGCTCTGGTGACCCGGGTTCGGTTCTGTTTACTGCCACAGTCTCACAGCTCCAGTGACCCGGGTTCGGTTCTGTTTACTGCCACAGTCTCACAGCTTCAGTGACATGGGTTCGGTTCTGTTTACTGCCACGGTCTCACAGCTCCAGTGACCTGGGTTCGGTTCTGTTTACTGCCACAGTCTCACAGCTCCAGTGTCCCGGGTTCGGTTCTGTTTACTGCCACAGTCTCACAGCTCCGGTGTCCCGGGTTCGGTTCTGTTTACTGCCACAGTCTCACAGCTCCAGTGACCTGGGTTCGGTTCTGTTTACTGCCACAGTCTCACAGCTCCAGTGACCCAGGTTCGGTTCTGTTTACTGCCACAGCCTCACAGCTCCAGTGACCTGGGTTAAGTTCTGTTTACTGCCACAGCCTCACAGCTCCAGTGACCCGGGTTCGGTTCTGTTTACTGCCACAGTCTCACAGCTCCAGTGACCTGGGTTCGGTTCTGTTTACTGCCACAGTCTCACAGCTCCAGTGACCCGGGTTCGGTTCTGTTTACTGCCACAGTCTCACAGCTCCAGTGACCTGGGTTCGGTTCTGTTTACTGCCACAGTCTCACAGCTCCAGTGTCCCGGGTTCGGTTCTGTTTACTGCCACAGTCTCACAGCTCCAGTGTCCCGGGTTCGGTTCTGCGTACTGCCACAGTCTCACAGCTCCAGTGACCTGGGTTCGGTTCTGTTTACTGCCACAGCCTCACAGCTCCAGTGACCTGGGTTCGGTTCTGTTTACTGCCACAGTCTCACAGCTCCAGTGACCCGGGTTCGGTTCTGTTTACTGCCACAGTCTCACAGCTCCAGTGTCCCGGGTTCGGTTCTGCGTACTGCCACAGTCTCACAGCTCCAGTGACCTGGGTTCGGTTCTGTTTACTGCCACAGCCTCACAGCTCCAGTGACCTGGGTTCGGTTCTGTTTACTGCCACAGTCTCACAGCTCCAGTGTCCCGGGTTCGGTTCTGTTTACTGCCACAGTCTCACTGCTCCAGTGTCCTGGGTTCGGTTCTGTTTACAGCCACAGCCTCACAGCTCCAGTGACCTGGGTTCGGTTCTGTTTACTGCCACAGTCTCACAGCTCCAGTGACCCGGGTTCGGTTCTGTTTACTGCCACAGTCTCACAGCTCCAGTGACATGGGTTCGGTTCTGTTTACTGCCACAGTCTCACAGCTCCAGTGACCCGGGTTCAGTTCTTATTACTGCCACAGTCTCACAGCTCCAGTGACCTGGGTTCGGTTCTGTTTACTGCCACAGTCTGACAGCTCCAGTGACCTGGGTTCGGTTCTGTTTACTGCCGCAACCTAACAGCTCCAGTGACCTGAGTTCGGTTCTGTTTACTGCCGCAACCTCACAGCTCCAGTGACCCGGGTTCGGTTCTGTTTACTGCCACAGTCTCACAGCTCCAGTGACCTGGGTTCGGTTCTGTTTACTGCCACAGTCTCACAGCTCCAGTGTCCCGGTTCGGTTCTGTTTACTGCCACAGTCTCACAGCTCCAGCGTCCCGGGTTCGGTTCTGTTTACTGCCACAGTCTCACAGCTCCAGTGTCCCGGGTTCGGTTCTGTTTACTGCCACAGTCTCACAGCTCCAGTGTCCCGGGTTCAGTTCTGTTTACTGCCACAGTCTCACAGCTCCAGTGTCCCGGGTTCGGTTCTGTTTACTGCCACAGTCTCACAGCTCCAGTGACCCGGGTTCGGTTCTGTTTACTGCCACAGTCTCACAGCTCCAGTGACCTGGGTTCGGTTCTGTTTACTGCCACAGTCTCACAGCTCCAGTGTCCCATGTTCAGTTCTGTTTACTGCCACAGTCTCACAGCTCCAGTGTCCCGGGTTCGGTTCTGTTTACTGCCACAGTCTCACAGCTCCAGTGTCCCGGGTTCGGTTCTGTTTACTGCCACAGTCTCACAGCTCCAGTGTCCCGGGTTCTGTTCTGTTTACTGCCACAGTCTCACAGCTCCAGTGTCCCGGGTTCGGTTCTGTTTAATGCCACAGTCTCACAGCTCCCGTGACCCGGGTTCGGTTCTGTTTACTGCCACAGTCTCACAGCTCCAGTGACCCGGGTTCGGTTCTGTTTACTGCCACAGTCTCACAGCTCCAGTGACCCGGGTTCGGTTCTGTTTACTGCCACAGTCTCACAGCTCCAGTGACCCGGGTTCGGTTCTGTTTACTGCCACAGTCTCACAGCTCCAGTGTCCCGGGTTCGGTTCTGTTTACTGCCACAGTCTCACAGCTCCAGTGTCCCGGGTTCGGTTCTGTTTACTGCCACAGTCTCACAGCTCCAGTGTCCTGGGTTCGGTTCTGTTTACTGCCACAGCCTCACAGCTCCAGTGACCCGGGTTCGGTTCTGTTTACTGCCACAGTCTCACAGCTCCAGTGACCCGGGTTCGGTTCTGTTTACTGCCACAGTCTCACAGCTCCAGTGTCCCGGGTTCGGTTCTGTTTACTGCCACAGTCTCACAGCTCCAGTGTCCCGGGTTCGGTTCTGTTTACTGCCACAGTCTCACAGCTCCAGTGACCCGGGTTCAGTTCTGTTTACTGCCACAGTCTCACAGCTCCAGTGTCCCGGGTTCGGTTCTGTTTACTGTCACAGTCTCACAGCTCCAGTGACCCGGGTTCAGTTCTGTTTACTGCCACAGTCTCACAGCTCCAGTGTCCCGGGTTCGGTTCTGTTTACTGCCACAGTCTCACAGCTCCAGTGACCTGGGTTCGGTTCTGTTTACTGCCACAGTCTCACAGCTCCAGTGACCCGGGTTCGGTTCTGTTTACTGCCACAGTCTCACAGCTCCAGTGACATGGGTTCGGTTCTGTTTACTGCCACAGTCTCACAGCTCCAGTGTCCCGGGTTCAGTTCTGTTTACTGCCACAGTCTCACAGCTCCAGTGTCCCGGGTTCGGTTCTGTTTACTGCCACAGTCTCACAGCTCCAGTGACCCGGGTTCGGTTCTGTTTACTGCCACAGTCTCACAGCTCCAGTGACCCGGGTTCGGTTCTGTTTACTGCCACAGTCTCACAGCTCCAGTGACCCGGGTTCGGTTCTGTTTACTGTCACAGTCTCACAGCTCCAGTGACCCGGGTTCAGTTCTGTTTACTGCCACAGTCTCACAGCTCCAGTGACCCGGGTTCGGTTCTGTTTACTGCCACAGTCTCACAGCTCCAGTGACCTGGGTTCGGTTCTGTTTCCTGCCACAGTCTCACAGCTCCAGTTTCCCGGGTTCAGTTCTGTTTACTGCCACAGTCTCACAGCTCCAGTGTCCTGGGTTCAGTTCTGTTTACTGCCACAGTCTCACAGCTCCAGTGACCTGGGTTCGGTTCTGTTTACTGCCACAGTCTCACAGCTCCAGTGACCTGGGTTCGGTTCTGTTTACTGCCACAGTCTCACAGCTCCAGTGTCCCGGGTTCAGTTCTGTTTACTGCCACAGTCTCACAGCTCCAGTGTCCCGGGTTCGGTTCTGTTTACTGCCACAGTCTCACAGCTCCAGTGTCCCGGGTTATGTTCTGTTTACTGCCACAGTCTCACAGCTCCAGTGTCCCGGGTTCTGTTCTGTTTACTGCCACAGTCTCACAGCTCCAGTGTCCCGGGTTCGGTTCTGTTTACTGCCACAGTCTCACAGCTCCCGTGACCCGGGTTCGGTTCTGTTTACTGCCACAGTCTCACAGCTCCAGTGTCCTGGGTTCGGTTCTGTTTACTGCCACAGTCTCACAGCTCCAGTGTCCCGGGTTCGGTTCTGGGGACTGCCACAGTCTCACAGCTCCAGTGACCCGGGTTCGGTTCTGTTTACTGCCACAGTCTCACAGCTCCAGTGACCCGGGTTCGGTTCTGTTTACTGCCACAGTCTCACAGCTCCAGTGTCCCAGGTTCGGTTCTGTTTACTGCCACAGTCTCACAGCTCCAGTGACCCGGGTTCGGTTCTGTTTACTGCCACAGTCTCACAGCTCCAGTGTCCCGGGTTCGGTTCTGTTTACTGCCACAGTCTCACAGCTCCAGTGTCCCGGGTTCGGTTCTGTTTACTGCCACAGTCTCACAGCTCCAGTGACCTGGGTTCGGTTCTGTTTACTGCCACAGTCTCGCAGCTCCAGTGTCCCGGGTTCGGTTCTGTTTACTGCCACAGCCTCACAGCTCCAGTGACCCGGGTTCGGTTCTGTTTACTGCCACAGTCTCACAGCTCCAGTGTCCCGGGTTCGGTTCTGTTTACTGTCACAGTCTCACAGCTCCAGTGACCCGGGTTCAGTTCTGTTTACTGCCACAGTCTCACAGCTCCAGTGTCCCGGGTTCGGTTCTGTTTACTGTCACAGTCTCACAGCTCCAGTGACCCGGTTTCGGTTCTGTTTACTGCCACAGTCTCACAGCTCCAGTGTCCCGTGTTCAGTTCTGTTTACTGCCACAGTCTCACAGCTCCAGTGTCCCGGGTTCGGTTCTGTTTACTGCCACAGTCTCACAGCTCCAGTGACCCGGTTTCGGTTCTGTTTACTGCCACAGTCTCACAGCTCCAGTGTCCCGGGTTCGGTTCTGTTTACTGCCACAGTCTCACAGCTCCAGTGTCCCGGGTTCGGTTCTGTTTACTGCCACAGTCTCACAGCTCCAGTGATCCGGGTTCGGTTCTGTTTACTGCCACAGTCTCACAGCTCCAGTGTCCCGGGTTCGGTTCTGTTTACTGCCACAGTCTCACAGCTCCAGTGACCCGGGTTCGGTTCTGTTTACTGCCACAGTCTCACAGCTCCAGTGTCCCGGGTTCGGTTCTGTTTACTGCCACAGTCTCACAGCTCCAGTGACCTGGGTTCGGTTCTGTTTACTGCCACAGTCTCACAGCTCCAGTGTCCTGGGTTCGGTTCTGTTTACTGCCACAGTCTCACAGCTCCAGTGACCCGGGTTCGGTTCTGTTTACTGCCACAGTCTCACAGCTCCAGTGACCCTGGTTCGGTTCTGCTAACTGCCACAGTCTCACAGCTCCAGTGACCTGGGTTCGGTTCTGTTTACTGCCACAGTCTCACAGCTCCAGTGTCCCGGGTTCGCTTCTGTTTACTGCCACAGTCTCACAGCTCCAGTGACCCGGGTTCGGTTCTGTTTACTGCCACAGTCTCACAGCTCCAGTGACCTGGGTTCGGTTCTGTTTACTGCCACAGTCTCACAGCTCCAGTGTCCCGGGTTCGGTTCTGTTTACTGCCACAGTCTCACCGCTCCAGTGACCTGGGTTCAGTTCTGTTTACTGCCACAGTCTCACAGCTCCAGTGACCCGGTTTCGGTTCTGTTTACTGCCACAGTCTCACAGCTCCAGTGTCCTGGGTTCGGTTCTGTTTACTGCCACAGCCTCACAGCTCCAGTGACCCGGGTTCGGTTCTGTTTACTGCCACAGTCTCACAGCTCCAGTGACCCGGGTTCGGTTCTGTTTACTGCCACAGTCTCACAGCTCCAGTGTCCCGGGTTCGGTTCTGTTTACTGCCACAGTCTCACAGCTCCAATGACCTGGGTTCGGTTCTGTTTACTGCCACAGTCTCACAGCTCCAGTGTCCCGGGTTCGGTTCTGTTTACTGCCACAGTCTCACAGCTCCAGTGACCTGTGTTCGGTTCTGTTTACTGCCACAGTCTCACAGCTCCAGTGTCCCGGGTTCGGTTCTGTTTACTGCCACAGTCTCACAGCTCCAGTGACCCGGGTTCGGTTCTGTTTACTGCCACAGTCTCACAGCTCCAATGTCCCGGGTTCGGTTCTGTTTACTGCCACAGTCTCACAGCTCCAGTGTCCTGGGTTCAGTTCTGTTTACTGCCACAGTCTCACAGCTCCAGTGACCTGGGTTCGGTTCTGTTTACTGCCACAGTCTCACAGCTCCAGTGTCCCGGGTTCGGTTCTGTTTACTGCCACAGTCTCACAGCTCCAGTGTCCCGGGTTCGGTTCTGTTTATTGCCGCAACCTCACAGCTCCAGTGACCTGGGTTCGGTTCTGTTTACTGCCACAGTCTCACAGCTCCAGTGTCCCGGGTTCAGTTCTGTTTACTGCCACAGTCTCACAGCTCCAGTGTCCCGGGTTCGGTTCTGTTTACTGCCACAGTCTCACAGCTCCAGTGTCCCGGGTTATGTTCTATTTACTGCCACAGTCTCACAGCTCCAGTGTCCCGGGTTCTGTTCTGTTTACTGCCACAGTCTCACAGCTCCATTGTCCCGGGTTCGGTTCTGTTTACTGCCACAGTCTCACAGCTCCCGTGACCCGGGTTCGGTTCTGTTTACTGCCACAGTCTCACAGCTGCAGTGTCCTGGGTTCGGTTCTGTTTACTGCCACAGTCTCACAGCTCCAGTGTCCCGGGTTCAGTTCTGTTTACTGCCACAGTCTCACAGCTCCAGTGTCCCGGATTCGGTTCTGTTTACTGCCACAGTCTCACAGCTCCAGTGTCCCGGGTTCGGTTCTGGGGACTGCCACAGTCTCACAGCTCCAGTGACCCGGGTTCGGTTCTGTTTACTGCCACAGTCTCACAGCTCCAGTGACCCGGGTTCGGTTCTGTTTACTGCCACAGTCTCACAGCTCCAGTGTCCCAGGTTCGGTTCTGTTTACTGCCACAGTCTCACAGCTCCAGTGACCCGGGTTCGGTTCTGTTTACTGCCACAGTCTCACAGCTCCAGTGTCCCGGGTTCGGTTCTGTTTACTGCCACAGCCTCACAGCTCCAGTGACCCGGGTTCGGTTCTGTTTACTGCCACAGTCTCACAGCTCCAGTGACCCGGGTTCGGTTCTGTTTATTGCCACAGTCTCACAGCTCCAGTGTCCCGGGTTCGGTTCTGTTTACTGCCACAGTCTCACAGCTCCAGTGTCCCGGGTTCGGTTCTGTTTACTGCCACAGTCTCACAGCTCCAGTGTCCCGGGTTCGGTTCTGTTTACTGCCACAGTCTCACAGCTCCAGTGACCTGGGTTCGGTTCTGTTTACTGCCACAGTCTCGCAGCTCCAGTGTCCCGGGTTCGGTTCTGTTTACTGCCACAGCCTCACAGCTCCAGTGACCCGGGTTCGGTTCTGTTTACTGCCACAGTCTCGCAGCTCCAGTGTCCCGGGTTCGGTTCTGTTTACTGCCACAGCCTCACAGCTCCAGTGACCCGGGTTCGGTTCTGTTTACTGCCACAGTCTCACAGCTCCAGTGTCCCGGGTTCGGTTCTGTTTACTGTCACAGTCTCACAGCTCCAGTGACCCGGTTTCGGTTCTGTTTACTGCCACAGTCTCACAGCTCCAGTGTCCCGTGTTCAGTTCTGTTTACTGCCACAGTCTCACAGCTCCAGTGTCCTGGGTTCGGTTCTGTTTACTGCCACAGTCTCACAGCTCCAGTGACCCGGTTTCGGTTCTGTTTACTGCCACAGTCTCACAGCTCCAGTGTCCCGGGTTCGGTTCTGTTTACTGCCACAGTCTCACAGCTCCAGTGTCCCGGGTTCGGTTCTGTTTACTGCCACAGTCTCACAGCTCCAGTGACCCGGGTTCGGTTCTGTTTACTGCCACAGTCTCACAGCTCCAGTGTCCCGGGTTCGGTTCTGTTTACTGCCACAGTCTCACAGCTCCAGTGACCCGGGTTCGGTTCTGTTTACTGCCACAGTTTCACAGCTCCAGTGTCCCGGGTTCGGTTCTGTTTACTGCCACAGTCTCACAGCTCCAGTGACCTGGGTTCGGTTCTGTTTACTGCCACAGTCTCACAGCTCCAGTGTCCCGGGTTCGGTTCTGTTTACTGCCACAGTCTCACAGCTCCAGTGACCCGGGTTCGGTTCTGTTTACTGCCACAGTCTCACATCTCCAGTGACCCAGGTTCGGTTCTGCTAACTGCCACAGTCTCACAGCTCCAGTGACCTGGGTTCGGTTCTGTTTACTGCCACAGTCTCACAGCTCCAGTGTCCCGGGTTCGGTTCTGTTTACTGCCACAGTCTCACAGCTCCAGTGACCTGGGTTCGGTTCTGTTTACTGCCACAGTCTCACAGCTCCAGTGTCCCGGGTTCGGTTCTGTTTACTGCCACAGTCTCACCGCTCCAGTGACCTGGGTTCAGTTCTGTTTACTGCCACATTCTCACAGCTCCAGTGACCCGGTTTCGGTTCTGTTTGCTGCCACAGTCTCACAGCTCCAGTGTCCTGGGTTCGGTTCTGTTTACTGCCACAGCTTCACAGCTCCAGTGACCCGGGTTCGGTTCTGTTTACTGCCACAGTCTCACAGCTCCAGTGACCCGGGTTCGGTTCTGCTAACTGCCACAGTCTCACAGCTCCAGTGTCCCGGGTTCGGTTCTGTTTACTGCCACAGTCTCACAGCTGCAGTGACCTGGGTTCGGTTCTGTTTACTGCCACAGTCTCACAGCTCCAGTGTCCCGGGTTCGGTTCTGTTTACTGCCACAGTCTCACAGCTCCAGTGACCTGTGTTCGGTTCTGTTTACTGCCACAGTCTCACAGCTCCAGTGACCCGGGCTCGGTTCTGTTTACTGCCACAGTCTCACAGCTCCAATGTCCCGGGTTCGGTTCTGTTTACTGCCACAGTCTCACAGCTCCAGTGACCTGGGTTCGGTTCTGTTTACTGCCACAGTCTCACAGCTCCAGTGACCTGGGTTCGGTTCTGTTTACTGCCACAGTCTCACAGCTCCAGTGACCTGGGTTCGGTTCTGCTTACTGCCACAGTCTCACAGCTCCAATGTCCCGGGTTCGGTTCTGTTTACTGCCACAGTCTCACAGCTCCAGTGACCTGGGTTCGGTTCTGTTTACTGCCACAGTCTCACAGCTCCAGTGTCCCGGGTTCGGTTCTGTTTACTGTCACAGTCTCACAGCTCCAGTGTCCCGGGTTCGGTTCTGTTTACTGCCACAGTCTCACAGCTCCAGTGACCTGGGTTCGGTTCTGTTTACTGCCACAGTCTCACAGCTCCAGTGACCTGGGTTCGGTTCTGTTTACTGCCACAGTCTCACAGCTCCAGTGACCGGGGTTCAGTTCTGTTTACTGCCACAGTCTCACAGCTCCAGTGTCCCGGGTTCGGTTCTGTTTACTGCCACAGTCTCACAGCTCCAGTGACCTGGGTTCGGTTCTGTTTACTGCCACAGTCTCACAGCTCCAGTGACCCGGGTTCGGTTCTGTTTACTGCCACAGTCTCACAGCTCCAGTGACCTGGGTTCGGTTCTGTTTACTGTCACAGTCTCACAGTTCCAGTGACCCGAGTTCAGTTCTGTTTACTGCCACAGTCTCACAGCTCCAGTGTCCCGGGTTCGGTTCTGTTTACTGCCACAGTCTCACAGCTTCAGTGACCTGGGTTCAGTTCTGTTTACTGCCACAGTCTCACAGCTCCAGTGACCTGGGTTCAGTTCTGTTTACTGCCACAGTCTCA
Organism: Heterodontus francisci; assembly: GCF_036365525.1. Taxonomy (NCBI): domain Eukaryota; kingdom Metazoa; phylum Chordata; class Chondrichthyes; order Heterodontiformes; family Heterodontidae; genus Heterodontus; species Heterodontus francisci. Next base: position 1,773,222 of record NW_027140423.1, on the reverse strand, counting down.
CAGCTCCAGTGACCCGGGTTCAGTTCTGTTTACTGCCACAGTCTCACAGCTCCAGTGTCCCGGGTTCGGTTCTGTTTACTGCCACAGTCTCACAGCTCCAGTGACCTGGGTTCGGTTCTGTTTACTGCCACAGTCTCACAGCTCCAGTGACCTGGGTTCGGTTCTGTTTACTGCCACAGTCTCACAGCTCCAGTGACCTGGGTTCGGTTCTGTTTACTGCCACAGTCTCACAGCTCCCGTGTCCTGGGTTCGGTTCTGTTTACTGCCACAGTCTCACAGCTCCAGTGACCTGGGTTCGGTTCTCTTTACTGCCACAGTCTCACAGCTCCAGTGACCTGGGTTCAGTTCTGTTTAGTGCCACAGTCTCACAGCTCCAGTGTCCCGGGTTCGGTTCTGTTTACTGCCACAGTCTCACAGCTCCAGTGTCCCGGGCTCGGTTCTGTTTACTGCCACAGTCTCACAGCTCCAGTGACCTGCGCTCGGTTCTGTTTACTGCCACAGTCTCACAGCTCCAGTGTCCCGGGTTTGGTTCTGTTTACTGCCACAGTCTCACAGCTCCAGTGACCCGGGTTCAGTTCTGCTTACTGCCACAGTCTCACAGCTCCAGTGTCCCGGGTTCGGTTCTGTTTACTGCCACAGTCTCACAGCTCCAGTGACCTGGGTTCGGTTCTGTTTACTGCCACAGTCTCACAGCTCCAGTGACCTGGGTTCGGTTCTGTTTACTGCCACAGTCTCACAGCTCCATTGTCCCGGGTTCGGTTCTGTTTACTGCCGCAACCTCACATCTCCAGTGACCTGGGTTCGGTTCTGTTTACTGCCACAGTCTCACAGCTCCAGTGTCCCGGGTTCAGTTCTGTTTACTGCCACAGTCTCACAGCTCCAGTGTCCCGGGTTCGGTTCTGTTTACTGCCACAGTCTCACAGCTCCAGTGTCCCGGGTTCTGTTCTGTTTACTGCCACAGTCTCACAGCTCCAGTGTCCCGGGTTCGGTTCTGTTTACTGCCACAGTCTCACAGCTCCAGTGACCTGGGTTCGGTTCTGTTTTCTGCCACAGTCTTTCAGCTCCCGTGACCCGGGTTCGGTTCTGTTTACTGCCACAGTCTCACAGCTCCAGTGTCCTGGGTTCGGTTCTGTTTACTGCCACAGTCTCACAGCTCCAGTGTCCCGGGTTCAGTTCTGTTTACTGCCACAGTCTCACAGCTCCAGTGTCCCGGGTTCGGTTTTGTTTACTGCCACAGTCTCACAGCTCCAGTGTCCTGGGTTCGGTTCTGGGGACTGCCACAGTCTCACAGCTCCAGTGACCCGGGTTCGGTTCTGTTTACTGCCACAGTCTCACAGCTCCACTGACTCGGTTTCGGTTCTGTTTACTGCCACAGTCTCACAGCTCCAGTGTCCTGGGTTCGGTTCTGTTTACTGCCACAGTCTCACAGCTCCAGTGTCCCGGGTTCGGTTCTGTTGACTGCCACAGTCTCACAGCTCCAGTGACCCGGGTTCGGTTCTGTTTACTGCCACAGTCTCACAGCTCCAGTGTCCCGGGTTCGGTTCTGTTTACTGCCACAGTCTCACAGCTCCAGTGACCTGGGTTCGGTTCTGTTTACTGCCACAGTCTCACAGCTCCAGTGTCCCGGGTTCGGTTCTGTTTACTGCCACAGTCTCACAGCTCCAGTGACCCGGGTTCAGTTCTGTTTACTGCCACAGTCTCACAGCTCCAGTGTCCCGGGTTCGGTTCTGTTTACTGTCACAGTCTCACAGCTCCAGTGACCCGGGTTCAGTTCTGTTTACTGCCACAGTCTCACAGCTCCAGTGTCCCGGTTTCGGTTCTGTTTACTGTCACAGTCTCACAGCTCCAGTGTCCCGGGTTCGGTTCTGTTTACTGCCACAGTCTCACAGCTCCAGTGTCCCGGGTTCAGTTCTGTTTACTGCCACAGTCTCACAGCTCCAGTGACCTGGGTTCGGTTCTGTTTACTGCCACAGTCTCACAGCTCCAGTGACCTGGGTTCGGTTCTGTTTACTGCCACAGTCTCACAGCTCCAGTGTCCCGGGTTCAGTTCTGTTTACTGCCACAGTCTCACAGCTCCAGTGACCTGGGTTCGGTTCTGTTTACTGCCACAGTCTCACAGCTCCAGTGACCTGGGTTCGGTTCTGTTTACTGCCACAGTCTCACAGCTCCAGTGTCCCGGGTTCGGTTCTGTTTACTGCCACAGTCTCACAGCTCCAGTGACCCGGTTTCGGTTCTGTTTACTGCCACAGTCTCACAGCTCCAGTGTCCTGGGTTCGGTTCTGTTTACTGCCACAGCCTCACAGCTCCAGTGACCTGGGTTCGGTTCTGTTTACTGCCACAGCCTCACAGCTCCAGTGACCTCGGTTCGGTTCTGTTTACTGCCACAGTCTCACAGCTCCAGTGTCCTGGGTTCGGTTCTGTTCACTGCCACAGTCTCACAGCTCCAGTGACCTGGGTTCGGTTCTGTTTACTGCCACAGCCTCACAGCTCCAGTGACCCGGTTTCGGTTCTGTTTACTGCCACAGTCTCACAGCTCCAGTGTCCCGGGTTCGGTTCTGTTTACTGCCACAGTCTCACAGCTCCAGTGACCCGGGTTCGGTTCTGTTTACTGCCACAGTCTCACAGCTCCAGTGTCCCGGGTTTGCTTCTGTTTACTGCCACAGTCTCACAGCTCCAGTGACCCGGGTTCGGTTCTGTTTACTGTCCACAGTCTCACAGCTCCAGTGTCCCGGGTTCGGTTCTGTTTACTGTCACAGTCTCACAGCTCCAGTGACCTGGGTTCAGTTCCGTTTACTGCCACAGTCTCACAGCTCCAGTGTCCCGGGTTCGGTTCTGTTTACTGCCACAGTCTCACAGCTCCAGTGTCCCGGGTTTGCTTCTGTTTACTGCCACAGTCTCACAGCTCCAGTGACCCGGGTTCGGTTCTGTTTACTGTCCACAGTCTCACAGCTCCAGTGTCCCGGGTTCGGTTCTGTTTACTGTCACAGTCTCACAGCTCCAGTGACCTGGGTTCAGTTCTGTTTACTGCCACAGTCTCACAGCTCCAGTGTCCCGGGTTCGGTTCTGTTTACTGCCACAGTCTCACAGCTCCAGTGTCCCGGGTTCGGTTCTGTTTACTGCCACAGTCTCACTGCTCCAGTGACCTGGGTTCGGTTCTGTTTACTGCCACAGTCTCACAGCTCCAGTGACCTGGGTTCAGTTCTGTTTACTGCCACAGTCTCACAGCTCCAGTGTCCCGGGTTCGGTTCTGTTTACTGCCACAGTCTCACAGCTCCAGTGACCTGGGTTCGGTTCTGTTTACTGCCACAGTCTCACAGCTCCAGTGACCCGGGTTCGATTCTGTTTACTGCCACAGTCTCACAGCTCCAGTGACCCGGGTTCAGTTCTGTTTACTGCCACAGTCTCACAGCTCCAGTTTCCCGGGTTCGGTTCTGTTTACTGCCACAGTCTCACAGCTCCAGTGACCTGGGTTCGGTTCTGTTTACTGCCACAGTCTCACAGCTCCAGTGACCTGGGTTCGGTTCTGTTTACTGCCACAGTCTCACAGCTCCAGTGTCCCGGGTTCGGTACTGTTTACTGCCGCAACCTCACATCTCCAGTGACCTGGGTTCGGTTCTGTTTACTGCCACAGTCTCACAGCTCCAGTGTCCCGGGTTCAGTTCTGTTTACTGCCACAGTCTCACAGCTCCAGTGTCCCGGGTTCGGTTCTGTTTACTGCCACAGTCTCTCAGCTCCAGTGTCCCGGGTTCGGTTCTGTTTACTGCCACAGTCTCACAGCTCCAGTGTCCCGGGTTCTGTTCTGTTTACTGCCACAGTCTCACAGCTCCAGTGTCCCGGGTTCGGTTCTGTTTACTGCCACAGTCTCACAGCTCCCGTGACCCGGGTTCGGTTCTGTTTACTGCCACAGTCTCACAGCTCCAGTGTCCTGGGTTCGGTTCTGTTTACTGCCACAGTCTCACAGCTCCAGTGTCCCGGGTTCAGTTCTGTTTACTGCCACAGTCTCACAGCTCCAGTGTCCCGGGTTCGGTTCTGTTTTCTGCCACAGTCTCACAGCTCCAGTGTCCTGGGTTCGGTTCTGGGGACTGTCACAGTCTCACAGCTCCAGTGACCCGGGTTCGGTACTGTTTACTGCCACAGTCTCACAGCTCCAGTGTCCCGGGTTCAGTTCTGTTTACTGCCACACTCACAGCTCCAGTGTCCCGGGTTCGGTTCTGTTTACTGCCACACTCACAGCTCCAGTGTCCCGGGTTCGGTTCTGTTTACTGCCACAGTCTCACAGCTCCAGTGACCCGGGTTCGGTTCTCTTTACTGCCACAGTCTGACAGCTCCAGTGTCCCGGGTTCGGTTCTGTTGACTGCCACAGTCTCACAGCTCCAGTGTCCCGTGTTCGGTTCTGTTTACTGCCACAGTCTCACAGCTCCAGTGTCCTGGGTTCGGTTCTGTTTACTGCCACAGCCTCACAGCTCCAGTGACCCGGGTTCGGTTCTGTTTACTGCCACAGTCTCACAGCTCCAGTGACCCGGGTTCGGTTCTATTTACTGCCACAGTCTCACAGCTCCAGTGTCCCGGGTTCGGTTCTGTTTACTGCCACAGTCTCACAGCTCCAGTGACCCGGGTTCGGTTCTGTTTACTGCCACAGTCTCATAGCTCCGGTGTCCCGGGTTCGGTTCTGTTGACTGCCACAGTCTCACAGCTCCAGTGTCCCGGGTTCGGTTCTGTTTACTGCCACAGTCTCTTAGCTCCAGTGTCCCGGGTTCGGTTCTGTTGACTGCCACAGTCTCACAGCTCCAGTGTCCCGGGTTCGGTTCTGTTTACTGCCACAGTCTCACAGCTCCAGTGACCCGGGTTCGGTTCTGTTTACTGTCACAGTCTCACAGCTCCAGTGACCCGGGTTCGGTTCTGTTTACTGCCACAGTCTCACAGCTCCAGTGACCCGGGTTCGGTTCTGTTTACTGCCACAGTCTCACAGCTCCAGTGTCCTGGGTTCGGTTCTGTTTACTGCCACAGCCTCACAGCTCCAGTGACCCGGGTTCGGTTCTGTTTACTGCCACAGTCTCACAGCTCCAGTGACCCGGGTTCGGTTCTGTTTACTGCCACAGTCTCACAGCTCCAGTGTCCCGGGTTCGGTTCTGTTTACTGCCACAGTCTCACAGCTCCAGTGACCCGGGTTCGGTTCTGTTTACTGCCACAGTCTCACAGCTCCAGTGTCCCGGGTTCGGTTCTGTTTACTGCCACAGTCTCACAGCTCCAGTGTCCCGGGTTCGGTTCTGTTTACTGCCACAGTCTCACAGCTCCAGTGACCTGGGTTCGGTTCTGTTTACTGTCACAGTCTCACAGCTGCAGTGACCCGGGTTCAGTTCTGTTTACTGCCACAGTCTCACAGCTCCAGTGTCCCGGGTTCGGTTCTGTTTACTGCCACAGTCTCACAGCTCCAGTGATCTGGGTTCGGTTCTGTTTACTGCCACAGTCTCACAGCTCCAGTGACCTGGGTTCGGTTCTGTTTACTGCCACTGTCTCACAGCTCCAGTGACCCGGGTTCAGTTCTGTTTACTGCCACAGTCTCACAGCTCCAGTGTCCCGGGTTCGGTTCTGTTTACTGCCACAGTCTCACAGCTCCAGTGACCCGGGTTCAGTTCTGTTTACTGCCACAGTCTCACAGCTCCAGTGTCCCGGGTTCGGTTCTGTTTACTGCCACAGTCTCACAGCTCCAGTGACCTGGGTTCGGTTCTGTTTACTGCCACAGTCTCACAGCTCCAGTGACCCGGGTTCGGTTCTGTTTACTGCCACAGTCTCACAGCTCCAGTGCCCTGGGTTCGGTTCTGTTTACTGCCACAGTCTCACAGCTCCAGTGTCCCGGGTTCAGTTCTGTTTACTGCCACAGTCTCACAGCTCCAGTGTCCCTGGTTCGGTTCTGTGTACTGCCACAGCCTCACAGCTCCAGTGTCCTGGGTTCGGTTCTGGGGACTGCCACAGTCTCACAGCTCCAGTGACCCGGGTTCGGTTCTGTTTACTGCCACAGTCTCACAGCTCCAGTGTCCTGGGTTCGGTTCTGTTTACTGCCACAGTCTCACAGCTCCAGTGTCCCGGGTTCAGTTCTGTTTACTGCCACAGTCTCACAGCTCCAGTGACCCGGGTTCGGTTCTGTTTACTGCCACAGTCTCACAGCTCCAGTGTCCCGGGTTCGGTTCTGTTTACTGCCACAGTCTCACAGCTCCAGTGTCCCGGGTTCGGTTCTGTTTACTGCCACAGTCTCACAGCTCCAGTGACCCGGGTTCGGTTCTGTTTACTGCCACAATCTCACAGCTCCAGTGTCCCGGGTTCAGTTCTGTTTACTGCCACAGTCTCACAGCTCCAGTGTCCCGGGTTCGGTTCTGTTTACTGCCACAGTCTCACAGCTCCAGTGACCCGGTTTCGGTTCTGTTTACTGCCACGTTCTCACAGCTCCAGTGTCCCGGGTTCGGTTCTGTTTACTGCCACAGCCTCACAGCTCCAGTGACCCGGGTTCGGTTCTGTTTACTGCCACAGTCTCACAGCTCCAGTGACCCGGGTTCGGTTCTGTTTTCTGCCACAGTCTCACAGCTCCAGTGTCCCGGGTTCGGTTCTGTTTACTGCCACAGTCTCACAGCTCCAGTGTCCCGGGTTCGGTTCTGTTTACTGCCACAGTCTCACAGCTCCAGTGACCTGGGTTCGGTTCTGTTTACTACCACAGTCTCACAGCTCCAGTGTCCCGGGTTCGGTTCTGTTTACTGCCACAGTCTCACAGCTCCAGTGACCCGGGTTCAGTTCTGTTTACTGCCACAGTCTCACAGCTCCAGTGTCCCGGGTTCGGTTCTGTTTACTGTCACAGTCTCACAGCTCCAGTGACCCGGGTTCGGTTCTGTTTACTGCCACAGTCTCACAGCTCCAGTGTCCCGGGTTCGGTTCTGTTTACTGTCACAGTCTATCAGCTCCAGTGTCCCGGGTTCGGTTCTGTTTCCTGCCACAGTCTCACAGCTCCAGTGACCCGGGTTCGGTTCTGTTTACTGCCACAGTCTCACAGCTCCAGTGTCCCGGGTTCGGTTCTGTTTACTGCCACAGTCTCACAGCTCCAGTGACCCGGTTTCGGTTCTGTTTACTGTCACAGTCTCACAGCTCCAGTGTCCCGGGTTCGGTTCTGTTTACTGCCACAGTCTCACAGCTCCAGTGACCCGGGTTCGGTTCTGTTTACTGCCACAGTCTCACAGCTCCAGTGTCCCGGGTTCGGTTCTGTTTACTGCCACAGTCTCACAGCTCCAGTGACCCGGTTTCGGTTCTGTTTACTGCCACAGTCTCACAGCTCCAGTGTCCCGGGTTCGGTTCTGTTTACTGCCACAGCCTCACAGCTCCAGTGACCCGGGTTCGGTTCTGTTTACTGCCACAGTCTCACAGCTCCAGTGACCTGGGTTCGGTTCTGTTTACTGCCACAGTCTCGCAGCTCCAGTGACCCGGGTTCGGTTCTGTTTACTGCCACAGTCTCGCAGCTCCAGTGACCCGGGTTCGGTTCTGTTTACTGCCACAGTCTCACAGCTCCAGTGACCCGGGTTCGGTTCTGTTTACTGCCACAGTCTCACAGCTCCAGTGTCCCGGGTTCGGTTCTGTTTACTGCCACAGTCTCACAGCTCCAGTGACCCGGGTTCGGTTCTGTTTACTGCCACAGTCTCACAGCTCCAGTGTCCCGGGTTCGGTTCTGTTTACTGCCACAGTCTCACAGCTCCAGTGTCCCGGGTTCGGTTCTGTTTACTGCCACAGTCTCACAGCTCCAGTGACCCGGGTTCAGTTCTGTTTACTGCCACAGTCTCACAGCTCCAGTGAACCAGGTTCGGTTCTGTTTACTGCCACAGTCTCACAGCTCCAGTGACCCGGGTTCAGTTCTGTTTACTGCCACAGTCTCACAGCTCCAGTGTCCCGGGTTCGGTTCTGTTTACTGCCACAGTCTCACAGCTCCAGTGTCCCGGGTTCGGTTCTGTTTACTGCCACAGTCTCACAGCTCCAGTGACCCGGGTTCAGTTCTGTTTACTGCCACAGTCTCACAGCTCCAGTGACCTGGGTTCGGTTCTGTTTACTGCCACAGTCTCACAGCTCCAGTGTCCCGGGATCGGTTCTGTTTACTGCCACAGTCTCACAGCTCCAGTGACCTGGGTTCGGTTCTGTTTACTGCCACAGTCTCACAGCTCCAGTGACCTGGGTTCGGTTCTGTTTACTGCCACAGTCTCACAGCTCCAGTGACCCGGGTTCGGTTCTGTTTACTGCCACAGTCTCACAGCTCCAGTGACCTGGGTTCGGTTCTGTTTACTGCCACAGTCTCACAGCTCCAGTGACCCGGGTTCGGTTCTGTTTACTGCCACAGCCTCACAGCTCCAGTGACCTGGGTTCGGTTCTGTTTTCTGCCACAGTCTCACAGCTCCAGTGACCTGGGTTCGGTTCTGTTTACTGTCACAGCCTCACAGCTCCAGTGTCCCGGGTTCTGTTCTGGGTGCTGCCTGTGTGGAATTTGCAATTTTTCCCTGTGACCATGTGGGTTTCTGCCGGGTGCTCTGGTTTCCTCCCACAGACAAAGACTTGCAGTTTGATTGATAAATTGGCCATTGTAAATGTCCCGAGTCTCGTTAGGTGGTTGGAGGATGGTGGGGATGTGGTAGGGAATATGGGATTAATGTCGGATATATAAATGGGTGGCTATTGGTCAGCAAATACTCGATGGGCCAAAGGGTCTGTTTCAGTGCAGTATCTCTCTATGATTCTATTTGTGTAAAGACTTTTCATCCATTTTACACAGACAGATATTTGTCTTCATTGTTAGGATGTGTCTGTCACTAGACCAGCAGATATTGTCCATCCCCAGTTGTCCATTGAGAAGGTGATGCTGGTCCATCACCTTGAACCTCTGCAGTCTGTGTGGTGAAGGTCATCTCACAATGGTGTTGGAGAAGGAGTTACAGCATTTTCACCCAGTCATGATGAAGGAAAGGTGATATATGTCCAACACAACAACAACTTGTATTTATATAGCACCATTAATGTCAGTACATGTTCCAAGGCACTCCTCTCCACCACTCCCCTCCCCCACTCCCCTCCCCAACACCCCTCCCCCACTCCCCTCCCCCACTCCCCTCCCCCACTCCCCTCCCCAACACCCCTACCCCACTCCCCTCCCCCACTCCCCTCCCCCACTCCCCTCCCCAACACCCCTACCCCACTCCCCTCCCCCACTCCCCTCCCCCACTCCCCTCCCCCACTCCCCTCCCCAACACCCCTACCACACTCCCCTCCCCCACTCCACTCCCACACTCCTCTCCACCACTCCCCTCCCCCACTCCCCTCCCCAACACCCCTACCCCACTCCCCTCCCCCACTCCCCTCCCCCACTCCCCTCCCCCACTCCACTCCCCCACTCCACTCCCCCACTCCTCTCCACCACTCCCCTCCCCCACTCCCCTCCCCAACACCCCTCCCCAACACCCCTACCCCCACTCCCCTCCCTCACTCCCCTCCCCAACACCCCTACCCCACTCCTCTCCCCCACTCCACTCCCACACTCCTCTCCACCACTCCCCTCCCCCACTCCCTCCCCAACACCCCTACCCCACTCCCCTCCCCCATTCCCCTCCCCCACTCCACTCCCCCACTCCACTCCCCCACTCCTCTCCACCACTCCCCTCCCCCACTCCCCTCCCCAACACCCCTCCCCAACACCCCTACCCCCACTCCCCTCACTCACTCCCCTCCCCAACACCCCTACCCCACTCCCCTCCCCCACTCCACTCCCACACTCCTCTCCACCACTCCCCTCCCCCACTCCCCTCCCCAACACCCCTACCCCACTCCCCTCCCCCACTCCCCTCCCCCACTCCACTCCCCCACTTCACTCCCCCACTCCCCTCCCCCACTCCCCTCCCCAACGCCCCTACCCCACTCCCCTCCCCCACTCCCCTCCCCCACTCCCCTCCCCATACCCCTACCCCACTCCCCTCCCCCACTCTCCACCCCACTGCGCTCCCCAGCTCCCCTTGCCCACTCCCCCCCCAACTCCCCTACCCCACTCCCCTCCCCCACTCGCCTATATCACACCCCTCCCCCACTCCCCGACACCACTCCCATCCCCCACTCGCCTCCCAAACTTCCCTACTCCACTCCGCTCCCCAAACACCCTCCCCCATTCCCCTACCCAAATCCCATCCCCAGCTCCCCTTACCCACTCCACTCCCCCATACCCCAACCCCACTTACATCCCTAACTCCGCAAGCCCACACCCCTCCACTACTCACCTCCCCAACTCCCCTCACCAACTCCCTCCCACTCACCTCCTTAACTCCCCTCCCTAACTCGCCTCCCCCGCTCCCCTCCCCCTCACCTCCCCAACTCCCCTCACTAACTCCCTCCCACTCACCTCCCCTCCCTAACACCCCTCCCTCACTCCCCCACCCCACTTACCTCCCCAATCCCCCTCACCAACTCCCTCCCCCTCACCTCACCAACTCCCCTCACTAACTCCCTCTCACTCACCTCCCCTCCTCTCCACTCCTCTCCACTCCCCTCCCACACTCGCCTCCCAAACTGCCCTCCTCCATTCCGCTCCCCAACCCCCCTCCCCCACTCCCCTACCCCACCCACCTCCCTAACTCCGCACCCCCACTCCCCTCCCCCACTCAACTCCCCAACTCCCCTCACTAACTCCCTCCCACTCACCTCCCTAACTCCCCTCCCTAACTCCCCTCCCCCACTCCCCTCCCACTCACCTCCCCAACTCCCCTCCCTAACTCCCTCCCACCCACCTCCCTAACTCCGCACCCCCACTCCCCTCCCCCACTCAACTCCCCAACTCCCCTCACTAACTCCCTCCCACTCACCTCCCTAACTCCCCTCCCTAACTCCCCTCCCCCACTCCCCTCCCCCTCACCTCCCCAACTCCCCTCACTAACTCCCTCCCACTCAACTCCCCACTCCCCTCCCTAAATCCCCTCCCTCACACCCCAACCCCACTTACTTCCCCAACTTCCCTCCCCCACTCATCTCCCCAAATCCCCCACCAACTTCCTCACACTCACCTCCCCCACTCCCCAGTCCCACTCCCCTCCCCCGTTCACTCCCACTCTCCACCCCCACTCCTCTACCCCACTGCACTCCCCAGCTCCCCTTGCCCACTCCCCGCCCCAACTCCCCTACCCCACTCCCCTCCCCCACTCCCCTATATCACTCCCCTCCCCCACTCAGCTCCCCCACTCGCCTCCCAAACTTCCCTACTCCACTCCGCTCCCCCACCCCGTTCTCCAACACCCCTCCCCTTCCCCTATCCCACTCCCCTCCCCCAAACCCCTACTCCACACTCCTCCCCCATTCCCCTCCCCCAATCTCCTCCCCCACTCCCCTCCCCCAATCTCCTCCCCCACTCCACTCCCCTCCCCCACTCCCCTCCCCGACTCCGCTCCCCAACACCCTCCCCCATTCTCCGTCCCAAATCCCCTCCCCAAACTCTCCCCTCCACTCCACTCCCCCATGCCCCTCCCCCACTCCCAACCCCACTCACCTCCCCATCTGCCCTCCCCCAAATCCCTCCCCCACTTCCCTCCCGCACTCACCTCCCCCACTCCCCTCCACACACCCACTCCCTTCCTCCACACTCCACACCCTCTCCCCTACCCCACTCCCCTCCACACACCCAATCCCCTGCACTACTCCCCACACCCACTCCCCTTCCCCAGTCCTCTCTCCTTCTCTCCTCCCACAATCTCCTCCCCCACTTCCCTCCACCACTCCCACTCTCTACCCCTCTCCTCTCCCCCTCATCTCTCCTCCCCACTCCCCTTCCCAATCCCCTCCCCCACTCCCCTCCTCTCCACTCCTCTCCACTCCCCTCCCCCACTTGCCTCCCAAACTTCCCTCCTCCATTCCGCTCCCCAAACCCCCTCCCCATTCCCCTACCCCACTCCCCTCCCCAACTCCCCTCCCCAACCCCCCTCCACCACTACCCGACATCACACCCCTCCCCCACTCCCCTCCTCTCCACTCCCCTCCCCCACTCGCCTCATAAACTTCCCTCCTCCATTCCGCTCCCCAACCCCCCTCCCCATTCCCCTACCCCACTCCGTTGCCCCACTCACATCCCCAACCCCCCTCCACCACTACCCTACATCACACCCCGCCCCCACTCCCCAACCCCACTCCCGTCCCCAAATCTCCTCCTCCACTCCCCTCCCCTACTCCCCATACCCACACCCCTCCCCCACTCCCCTACCCCACTCCATTTCCACTCCCCTTCCCTCTCCCCTTCCAACTCCCCTCCCCCACTCTCCTTCCCACTCCCCTCCCCCACTCCCCTTCCACTCCCCACCCGCACTCCCCTCCCCCACTCCCCTCCCCACATCCTCTCCCCACATCCCCTCCCCCACTCCCCTCCTCCACACCATTTCCACTCCCCTCCCCCGCATTCCTTCTACGCCCCTCCCCCACACAACACCCACTCCCCTCCCCCACTCCCCTTCCAACTCCCCCCACCAACTCCCTCCCACTCACCTCCCCCACTCCCCTCCCTAACTCCCATCCCCCACTCCCCTCCCCAACTTCCCACACCCATTCCCCTGCCCAACTCCCTCCCACACACATCCCCCACTCCCCTATCCCTCTCCCCTCCCCCGCTCACCCCCACTCTCCATTCCCACATCTCTACCCCACTCCCCTCCCCAAACTCACTCCCCGACTCCCCTACCCCACTGCGCTCCCCAGCTCCCCTTGCCCACTCCCCGCCCCAATTCCCCTACCCCACACCCCTCCACCACTCCCCTATATCACTCCCCTCCCCCACTCCCCTCCCAAACGTCCTTACTCCACTCCGCTCCCCAACCCCCCTCCCCCATTCCCCTACCCCACTCCCCTCCACCACTCCATTACTCCACGCTCCTCCCCCACTCCCCTCCCCCACTCCCCTCCCCCACTCCCCTCCCCAATCTCCTCCCCCACTCCCCTCCTCCACACCCCACACCCACTCCCCGACCCCACTCCCCTACACACACCCACTCCCTTCCTCCACACCCCTCACCAACTCCCCTACCCCACTCCCCCCACACACCCACTCCCCTGCACCACACCCCACCCCCACTCCACTTTTCCACACCCCACTCCCACTCCCCTACCCCAGTCCCCTTCCCTACTCTCCTCCCCCACTTCCCTCCACCACTCCCACTCTCTACCCCTCTCCTCTCCCCCTCCTCTCTCCTCCCCACTCCCCTTTCCCAATCCCCTCCCCAACTCCACAACCCCACTCTCATCCTCTCCACTCCTCTCCTCTCCACTACTCCACTCCCCACCCCCACTGCCCTTCCACTCCCCTCCCCCACTCCCATTCCCACTCCCCTCCCTCACTCCCCTTCCCACACCCCTACGCACACCCCTCCCCCACACTCCTTCGCACTCCCCTCCCCCACTCTCCTTCCCACTTCGCTCCCCCACTTCCCCACTCCCCTCCCCCACTCCCCTTCCAACTCCCCTCCCCCACTCCCCTTCCAACTCCCCTCCCCCACTCCCCTTCCCACACCCCTCCCCCACTCTCCTTCCCACTTCGCTCACCCACTCCCCGTCCACTCCCCTCCCCACTCGCCACCCAAACTTCGCTCCTCCATTCCGCTCCCCAAACCCCCTCCCCATTCCCCTAACACACGACCCTCCCCAACTCCCCTGCCCCAACCACCCTCCACCACTACCCTACATCACTCCCCTCCCACACTCCTCAACCCCACTCCTATCCCCAAAATCCCACCTCCACTCCCCTCCCCCACTGTCCTTCCCACTTTGCTCGCCCACTCCCCTTCCACTCCCCTCCCCCACTCCCCTCCCCCACTCCCCTTCCACTCCCCTCCCCCCCCAATCCCCTTCCACTCCCCTCCCCAAATCCCCTTCCACTCCCCTCCCCACTCCGCTTCCACTCCCCTCCCCCACTACCCTTTCCCACTCCCCTTCCACTCTGCTGTCCCACTCCCCTCACCCACTCTCCTTTCCACTTCGCTCCCCCAGTCCCCTCCCCACGCCCCTCCCACACTCCCCTCCCCCACTCCCCCACTCCCCCACTCCCCCACTCCCCTCCACCACCCCACTCCCCCACACCCCCTCCCCCACTCCCCCTCCTCCACTCCCATTCCCCCCTTCCACTCCCCTCCCCACTCCGCTTCCACTCCCCTGTCCCACTCCCCTCACCCACTCACCGTCCCCCACATCCCTCCTCCACTCCGCTCCCCTTCAACCCTCCCACACTCCCTTCACACACTTCCCTCCGCCACTCCCACTCGCTACCCCTCTCCTCCCTCCGCTCCCCTCCACCTTCCGCTTACCACGCCCCTCTCCCACAGCCTCCCCATTCCCATCCTCTCCCCTCCACACTCCCCTTGCCATTCCCCTCTCTCACAGCCTCCTCTCCCCACCTCTTCCCTCCCCCACTACCCTTCCCACTCCAATGTCCCACAGCCTCCCCTCCCCCATTCCCCTCTCCCACAGCCTACCCGACTCCCCTCCTCTCCCCTCCACCACTCCTCTTCCCACTCTCCTCTCCCATCCCCTCCCCCCTACTCCCCTCCTCTCCCCTCCTCCCCTACTCTACCCTCCTCCCCTCCTCTCCCCTCCTCCACTCCCATTCCCACTCCCCTCTCCCACAGCCACCCCTACTCCCCTCCTCTACCCTCCTCCCCCCTCCTCCCCTACTCTACCCTCCTACCCTCCTCTCCCCTACTCCACTCCCCTTCCCACTCCCCTCTCCCACTGCCACCCCTACTCCCGTCCTCTCCCCTCCCCCACTCCCCTTCCCAATCAATTCCCCCCCTCCCCACCCGCACACCCCTCCCCCAGACCCCTCCCCAATCACCTTCCCAACCCCTCCCCCACCCCCTTCCCACTCCGATCCCCCACTTCCCTCCCCCTCTCCCCTCTCCCAATCCCCTCCTGCATACCCCTCCACCACTCCCCTCCCGAACAACCCGCCCCCACTCACCACCCCCAATCACCTTCCCTGCCCCTCCCCCACCCCTTCCCCACTCCCCTCCCCCACCCCCTTCCCCACTCCCCTCCCCCACAAACCTTCCCAACCTCTCCAACACCCCCTTCCCACTCCCCTCCCCCACTCCCCTCCCCCACCCACCTTCCCAACCCCGCCTCCACCCACTTCCCACACCCGTCCGCCACCCATCTCCCACTCCCACTCCCCTACCCCTGCCACTTCCCCACTCCCCTCCCTCACTCCCTCACTCCCCTCTCCCACTCCCCTTAACGCTCACCTACCCCCTCCCATCGCAATCCCCTCCCCCTCACCCTCACCCCTCCCCTTCCACCCTCCCCTCCTCCTCTCCCCGACCTCCTCCCCTCCCACTCCCCCTCCCACTCCCCCTCCCACTCGCCTCCCACTCCCCCTCCCAGCCGCCTCCCACTGCACTCCCCCACTCCCCTTCCACTCCACTCCCCCACTGCCCTCCCCCACTCCCATCCCATCAGTATTAAACAATCAGGGGAACACACTCTCCTCACTTATACTCTTCACCTGGTAACATGTCCCGTGTGTATTAAACCATCAGGGGAACACACTCTCCTCACTTATACTGTTCACCTGGTAACATGCGCTGTGCATATTAAACCATCAGGGGAACACACTCTCCTCACTTATACTGTTCACCTGGTGACATGTCCTGTCAGTATTAAACCATCAGGGGAACACAATCTCCTCACTTATACTGTTCACCTTGTAACATGTCCCGTGTGTATTAAACAATCAGGGGAACACACTCTCCTCACTTATACTGTTCACCAGGTAACATGTCCCGTCAGTATTAAACAATCAGGGGAACAAACTCTCCTCACTTCTACTGTTCACCTGGTAACATGTCCCACGTATATTAAACCATCAGTGGAACACACTCTCCTCACTTATACTGTTCACCTAGTGAAATGTCCCGCGTGCATTAAAAAATCAGGGGAACACAGTCTCCTCACTTAAACTGTTTGCCTGGTAACATGTCCCGTGTGTATTAAACAATCAGGGGAACACACTCTCCTCACTTATTCTGTTCGCCTGGTAACATGTCCCATGTATATTAAACCACCAGGGGAACACACTCTCCTCACTTATACTGTTCACCTGGTGACATGTCCCGTGTCTATTAAAACATTAGGGGAACACACTCTCCTCACTTTACTGTTCACCTGGTAACATGTCCCGTGTATATTGAACCATCAGGGGAACACACTCTCCTCACTTTACTGTTCACCTTGTAACATGTCCCGTGTATATTAAACAAACAGGGGAAAACACTTCCTCCCTTATACTGTTCACCTGGTGACATGTCCCGTGTACATTAAACCATCAGGGGAACACACTCTCCTCACTTTACTGTTCACCTGGTAACATGTCCCGTGTATATTGAACCATCAGGGGAACACACTCTCCTCACTTATACTGTTCACCTGGTAACATGTCTGTGTGTATTAAACAATCAGGGGAACACACTCTCCTCACTTATACTGTTAACCTGGTAATATGTCCCGTGTCTATTAAAACATTAGGGGAACACACTCTCCTCACTTATACTGTTCATCTGGTCACATGTCCCGTGTGTATTAAATCATCAGGGGAACACACTCTCCTCACTTATACTGTTAACCTGGTAACATGTCCCGTGTGTATTAAACAATCAGGGGAACACACTCTCCTCACTTATACTGTTCACCTGGTAACATGTCCCATGTATATTAAACCATCAGGGGAAAACACTCTCCTCACTTATACTGTTCACCTGGTAACATGTCCTGTGTATATTTAACAATCAGGGGAACACACTCTCCTCACTTATACTGTTCACCTGGTAACATGTCCTGTGTATATTAAACCATCAGGGGAACACACTCTTCTCACTTATACTGTTCACCTGGTGACATGTCCTGTGTATATTAAACCATCAGGGGAACACACTCTCCTCACTTATACTGTTCAAATGGTGATATGCCCTGTGTGTATTTAACCATCAGGGGATCATACTCTTCTCACTTATAATGTTTACCTGGTAACATGTCCCGTGTATATTAAACAATCAGGGGAACACACTCTCCTCACTTATTCTGTTCAAATGGTGATATGTCCTGTGTATATTAAACCATCAGGGGAACACACTCTCCTCACATATTCTGTTCACCTGGTAACATGTCCCGTGCGTATTAAACCATCAGGGGAACACACTCTCCTCACTTATACTGTTCACCTGTTGACATATCCCGTGTATATTAAACCATCAGGCGAACACACTCTCCTCAATTAAACTGTTCATCTGGTAACATGTCCCCCGTGTATTAAACCATCAGGGGAACACAATCTCCTCACTTATACTGTTCATCTGGTAACATGTCCCGTGTATATTAAACCATCAGGGGAACACACTCTCCTCAAATATTCTGTTCACCTGGTAACATGTCCCGTGAGCATTAAACAATCAGGGAACACACTCTCCTCACTTATACTGTTCACCTGGTGTCATGTCCCATGTGTATTAAACCATCAGGGGAACACACTCTACTCACTTATACTGTTCACCTGGTGTCATGTCCCATGTGTATTAAACCATCAGGGGAACACACTCTCCTCACTTACACTGTTCACCTGGTGACATGTCCCATGTATATTAAACAATCAGGGGAACACACTCTCCTCACTTATCCTGTTCACCTGGTAACATGTCCTGTGTATATTAAACCATCAGGGGAACACACTCTCCTCACTTATACTGTTCACCTGGTGACATGTCCCGTGTATATTAAACAATCAGGAGAACACAATCTCCTCACTTATACTGTTCATCTGGTAACATGTCCCGTGTATATTAAACCATCAGGGGAACGCAGTCTCCTCACTTATACTGTTCACTTGGTAACATGGCCTGTGTGTATTAAACAATCTGGGGAACACACACTCCTCACTTATAGAGTTCACCTGATGACATGTCCCGTGTATATTAAACCATCAGGGGAACGCAGTCTCCTCACTTATACTGTTCACCTGGTAACATGGCCTGTGTGTATTAAACAATCAGGGAAACACACTCTCCTCACTTATACTGTTCACCTGGTAACATGGCCTGTGTGTATTAAACTATCAGGGGAACACACTCTCCTCACTTATATTGTTCATCTGGTAACATGTCCCGTGTGTATTAAACCATCAGGGGAACACTATCTCCTCACTTATACTGTTCACCTGGAAACATGTCCCGTGTATATTAAACCATCAGGGGAACACAATCTCCTCACTTATACTGTTCACCTGGTAACATGTCCCGTGCGTATTAAACCATCTGGGGAACACATTCTCCTCACTTATACTATTCACCTGTTGACATGTCCCATGTATATTAAACCATCAGGGGAACACACTCTGCTCTCTTAAACTGTTCACCTGGTAACATGTCCCATGTATATTAAACCATCAGGGGAACACACTCTCCTCACTTATACTGTTCACTTGTTAACATGTCCCGTGTATATTAAACAATCAGGGGAACACACTCTCCTCACTTATACTGTTCACCTGTTAACAAGTCCTGTTTATATTAAACCATCAGGGGAACACACTCTCCTCACTTATACTGTTCACCTGGTAACATGTCCCTTGTATATTAAACCATCACGGGAACACACTCTCCTCACTAATACTGTTCACCTGGTAACATGTCTCTTGTATATTAAACAATCAGGGGAACACACTCTCCTCACTTATACTGTTCACCTGGTAACATGTCCGGTGTATATTAAACCTTCAGGGGAACACACTCTCCTCACTTATACTGTTCACCTGGTAACATGTCCCGTGTATATTAAACCATCAGGGGAACACACTCTCCTCACTTATACTGTTCACCTGGTAACATGTCCCGTTTATATTCAACCATCAGGGGCACACACTCTCCTCACTTATACTGTTCACCTGGTAACATGTCCTGTGTATATTAAACCATCAGGGGAACACAGTCTCCTCACTTATACTGTTCACCTGGTAACATGTCCCATGCATATTAAACCATCAGGGGAACACACTCTCATCACATATACTGTTCACCTGGTAACATGGTCCCGTGTATATTAAACCATCAGGGGAACACGCTCTCCTCACTTATACTGTTCACCTGGTAACATGGTCCCGTGTATATTAAACCATCAGGGGAACACGCTCTCCTCACTTATACTGTTCACCTGGTAACATGCCCTGTGTGCATTAAACAATCAGGGGAACACACTCTCCTCACTTATACTGTTCACCTGGTAACATGTCCCGTGTGTATTAAACCATCAGGGGAACACAGTCTCCTCACTTATACTGTTCACCTGGTAACATGTCCCATGCATATTAAACCATCAGGGGAACACACTCTCATCACTTATACTGTTCACCTGGTAACATGGTCCCGTGTATATTAAACCATCAGGGGAACACGCTCTCCTCACTTATACTGTTCACCTGGTAACATGCCCTGTGTGCATTAAACAATCAGGGGAACACACTCTCCTCACTTATACTGTTCACCTGGTAACATGTCCCGTGTGTATTAAAGCATCAGGGGAACACACTCTCCTCAAATATTCTGTTCACCTGGTAACATGTCCCGTGAGCATTAAACAATCAGGGGAACACACTCTCCTCACTTATACTGTTCACCTGGTGTCATGTCCCATGTGTATTAAACCATCAGGGAAACACACTCTCCTCACTTATACTGTTCACCTGGTGTCATGTCCCATGTGTATTAAACCATCAGGGGAACACACTCTCCTCACTTACACTGTTCACCTGGTGACATGTCCCATGTATATTCAACAATCAGGGGAACACACTCTCCTCACTTATCCTGTTCACCTTGTAACATGTCCTGTGTATATTAAACAATCAGGGGAACACACTCTCCTCACTTATACTGTTCACCTGGTAACATGTCCCGTGTGTATTAAACCATCAGGGGAACACAATCTCCTCACTTACACTGTTCACCTGGTGACATGTCCCATGTATATTAAACAATCAGGGGAACACACTCTCCTCACTTATACTGTTCACCTGGTGACATGTCCCGTGTATATTAAACAATCAGGAGAACACACTCTCCTCACTTATACTGTTCATCTGGTAACATGTCCCGTGTATATTAAACCATCAGGGGAACGCAGTCTCCTCACTTATACTGTTCACCTGGTAACATGGCCTGTGTGTATTAAACAATCTGGGGAACACACTCTCCTCACTTATAGAGTTCACCTGATGACATGTCCCGTGTATATTAAACCATCAGGGGAACGCAGTCTCCTCACTTATACTGTTCAAATGGTAACATGGCCTGTGTGTATTAAACAATCAGGGAAACACACTCTCCTCACTTATACTGTTCACCTGGTAACATGGCCTGTGTGTATTAAACTATCAGGGGAACACACTCTCCTCACTTATATTGTTCATCTGGTAACATGTCCCGTGTGTATTAAACCATCAGGGGAACACACTCTCCTCACTTATACTGTTCACCTGGTAACATGTCCTGTGTATATTAAACCATCAGGGGAACACACTCTCCTCACTTATACTGTTCACCTGGTGACATGTCCCGTGTATATTAAACAATCAGGAGAACACACTCTCCTCACTTATACTTTTCATCTGGTAACATGTCCCGTGTATATTAAACCATCAGGGGAACGCAGTCTCCTCACTTATACTGTTCACCTGGTAACATGGCCTGTGTGTATTAAACAATCTGGGGAACACACTCTCCTCACTTATAGAGTTCACCTGATGACATGTCCCGTGTATATTAAACCATCAGGGGAACGCAGTCTCCTCACTTATACTGTTCACCTGGTAACATGGCCTGTGTGTATTAAACAATCAGGGAAAGACACTCTCCTCACTTATACTGTTCACCTGGTAACATGGCCTGTGTGTATTAAACTATCAGGGGAACACACTCTCCTCACTTATATTGTTCATCTGGTAACATGTCCCGTGTGTATTAAACCATCAGGGGAACACAATCTCCTCACTTATACTGTTCACCTGGAAACATGTCCCGTGTATATTAAACCATCAGGGGAACACAATCTCCTCACTGAGACTGTTCACCTGGTAACATGTCCCGTGCGTATTAAACCATCAGGGGAACACAATCTCCTCACTTATACTGTTCACCTGGAAACTTGTCCCATGTTTATTAAACCATCAGGGGAACACACTCTGCTCTCTTAAACTGTTCACCTGGTAACATGTCCCATGTATATTAAACCATCAGGGGAACACACTCTCCTCACTTATACTGTTCACTTGTTAACATTTCCCGTGTATATTAAACAATCAGGGGAACACACTCTCCTCACTTATACTGTTCACCTGTTAACAAGTCCTGTTTATATTAAACCATCAGGGGAACACACTCTCCTCACTTATACTGTTCGCCTGGTAACATGTCCCATGTGTATTAAACAATCAGGGGAACACACTCTCCTCACTTATACTCTTCGCCTGGTAACATGTCCTGTGTATATTAAAGCATCTGGGGCACACACTCTCCTCACTTATACTGTTCACCAGGTAACATGTCCCATGTGTATTAAACAATCAGGGGAACACACTCTCCTCACTTATACTCTTCGCCTGGTAACATGTCCTGTGTGTATTAAACAACCAGGGGAACACACTCTCCTCACTTATACTGTTCACCTGATAACATGTCCCGTCAGTATTAAACAATCCGGGGAACACTCTCTCCTCACTAATACTGTTCACATGGTGACATGTCCCGTCAGTATTAAACAATCAGGGGAACAGACTCTCCTCACTTATACTGTTTACCTGGCAACATGTCCCGTCAGTATTAAACCATCAGGGGAACAAACTCTCCTCACTTATACTGTTCACCTGGTGACATGTCCCGTGTATATTAAACAATCAGAGGAACACAGTCTCCTCACTTGGTCTGTTCACCTGGTGACATGTCCCATGTATATTAAACCATCAGGGGAACACACTCTCATCACTTATACTGTTCACCTGGTAACATGTCCCGTGTGTATTAAACAATCAGGGGAACACAGTCTCCTCACTTATACTGTTCACCTGGAAACATGTCCCGTGTATATTAAACAATCAGAGGAACACAGTCTCCTCACTTGGTCTGTTCACCTGGTGACATGTCCCATGTATATTAAACCATCAGGGGAACACACTCTCATCACTTATACTGTTCACCTGGTAACATGTCCCGTGTATAATAAACAATCAGGGGAACACACTCTCATCACTTATACTGTTCACCTGGTAACATGTCCCGTGTATAATAAACAATCAGGGGAACACACTCTCCTCACTTATACTGTTCACCTGGTAACATTTTCCCTGTATAATAAACAATCAGGGGAACACACTCTCCTCACTTATACTGTTCACCTGGTAACATTTTCCGTGTATATTCAACCATCAGGGGAACACACTCTCCTCACTTATTCTGTTCACCTGGTAACATGTCCCGTGAGCATTAAACAATCAGGGGAACAGACTCTCCTCACTTATACTCTTCACCTGGTAACATGTCCCGTGTATATTAAACAATCAGGGGAACACACTCTCCTCACTTATACTGTTCACCTGGTAACATTTTCCGTGTATATTCAACCATCAGGGGAACACACTCTCCTCACTTATTCTGTTCACCTGGTAACATGTCCCGTGAGCATTAAACAATCAGGGTAACGCACTCTCCTCAATTATACTGTTCACCTGGTAACATGTCCCGTGTGTATTAAACAATCAGGGGAACACACTCTCCTCACTTAAACTGTTCACCTGGTGACATGTCCCGTGTATATTAAACAATCAGGGGAACACACTCTCCTCACTTCTCCTGTTCACCAGGTAACATGTCCCGTGTATATTCAATCATCAGGGGAACACACTCTCCTCACTTATACTGTTAACCTGGTAACATGTCCCGTGTGTATTAAACAATCAGGGGAACACACTCTCCTCACTTATACTGTTCACCTGGTAACATGTCCCATGTATATTAAACCATCAGGGGAAAACACTCTCCTCACTTATACTGTTCACCTGGTAACATGTCCTGTGTATATTTAACAATCAGGGGAACACACTCTCCTCACTTATACTGTTCTCCTGGTAACATGTCCTGTGTATATTTAACAATCAGTGGAACACACTCTCCTCACTTATACTGTTCACCTGGTGACATGTCCTGTGTATATTAAACCATCAGGGGAAATCACTCTCCTCACTTATACTGTTCAAATGGTGATATGTCCTGTGTGTATTTAACCATCAGGGGATCATACTCTTCTCACTTATAATGTTTACCTGGTAACATGTCCCGTGTGTATTAAACAATCAGGGGAACACACTCTCCTCACTTATTCTGTTCAAATGGTGATATGTCCTGTGTATATTAAACCATCAGGGGAACACACTCTCCTCACATATTCTGTTCACCTGGTAACATGTCCCGTGCGTATTAAACAATCAGGGGAACACACTCTCCTCACTTATACTGTTCACCTGTTGACATATCCCGTGTACATTAAACAAACAAGGGTACACAATCTCCTCACTTATACTGTTCATCTGGTAACATGTCCCGTGTGTATTTAACCATCAGGGGAACACACTCTCCTCACTTAAACTGTTCATCTGGTAACATGTCCCCCGTGTATTAAACCATCAGGGGAACCCAATCTCCTCACTTATACTGTTCATCTGGTAACATGTCCCGTGTATATTAAACCATCAGGGGAACACACTCTCCTCAAATATTCTGTTCACCTGGTAACATGTCCCGTGAGCATTAAACAATCAGGGGAACACACTCTCCTCACTTATACTGTTCACCTGGTGTCATGTCCCATGTGTATTAAACCATCAGGGGAACACACTCTCCTCACTTATACTGTTCACCTGGTGTCATGTCCCATGTGTATTAAACCATCAGGGGAACACACTCTCCTCACTTACACAGTTCACCTGGTGACATGTCCCATGTATATTAAACAATCAGGGGAACACACTCTCCTCACTTATCCTGTTCACCTTGTAACATGTCCTGTGTATATTAAACAATCAGGGGAACACACTCTCCTCACTAATACTGTTCACCTGTTAACATGTCCCGTGTGTATTAAACCATCAGGGGAACACAATCTCCTCACTTACACTGTTCACCTGGTGACATGTCCCATGTATATTAAACAATCAAGGGAACACACTCTCCTCACTTATCCTGTTCACCTGGTAACATGTCCTGTGTATATTAAACCATCAGGGGAACACAATCTCCTCACTTATACTGTTCACCTGGTGACATGTCCCGTGTATATTAAACAATCAGGAGAACACAATCTCCTCACTTATACTGTTCATCTGGTAACATGTCCCGTGTATATTAAACCATCAGGGGACCGCAGTCTCCTCACTTATACTGTTCACCTGGTAACATGTCCCGTGCGTATTAAACCATCAGGGGAACACAATCTCCTCACTTATACTGTTCACCTGGAAACTTGTCCCATGTTTATTAAACCATCAGGGGAACACACTCTGCTCTCTTAAACTGTTCACCTGGTAACATGTCCCATGTATATTAAACCATCAGGGGAACACACTCTCCTCACTTATACTGTTCACCTGTTAACAAGTCCTGTTTATATTAAACCATCAGGGGAACACACTCTCCTCACTTATACTGTTCGCCTGGTAACATGTCCCATGTGTATTAAACAATCAGGGGAACACAATCTCCTCACTTATACTCTTCGCCTGGTAACATGTCCTGTGTATATTAAAGCATCTGGGGCACACACTCTCCTCACTTATACTGTTCACCAGGTAACATGTCCCATGTGTATTAAACAATCAGGGGAACACACTCTCCTCACTTATACTCTTCGCCTGGTAACATGTCCTGTGTGTATTAAACAACCAGGGGAACACACTCTCCTCACTTATACTGTTCACCTGATAACATGTCCCGTCAGTATTAAACAATCCGGGGAACACTCTCTCCTCACTAATACTGTTCACATGGTGACATGTCCCGTCAGTATTAAACAATCAGGGGAACAGACTCTCCTCACTTATACTGTTTACCTGGCAACATGTCCCGTCAGTATTAAACCATCAGGGGAACAAACTCTCCTCACTTATACTGTTCACCTGGTGACATGTCCCGTGTATATTAAACAATCAGGGGAACACAGTCTCCTCACTTATACTGTTCACCTGGAAACATGTCCCGTGTATATTAAACAATCAGAGGAACACAGTCTCCTCACTTGGTCTGTTCACCTGGTGACATGTCCCATGTATATTAAACCATCAGGGGAACACACTCTCATCACTTATACTGTTCACCTGGTAACATGTCCCGTGTATAATAAACAATCAGGGGAACACACTCTCATCACTTATACTGTTCACCTGGTAACATGTCCCGTGTATAATAAACAATCAGGGGAACACACTCTCCTCACTTATACTGTTCACCTGGTAACATTTTCCGTGTATAATAAACAATCAGGGGAACACACTCTCCTCACTTATACTGTTCACCTGGTAACATTTTCCGTGTATATTCAACCATCAGGGGAACACACTCTCCTCACTTATTCTGTTCACCTGGTAACATGTCCCGTGAGCATTAAACAATCAGGGGAACAGACTCTCCTCACTTATACTCTTCACCTGGTAACATGTCCCGTGCATATTAAACAATCAGGGGAACACACTCTCCTCACTTATACTGTTCACCTGGTAACATTTTCCGTGTATATTCAACCATCAGGGGAACACACTCTCCTCACTTATTCTGTTCACCTGGTAACATGTCCCGTGAGCATTAAACAATCAGGGTAACGCACTCTCCTCAATTATACTGTTCACCTGGTAACATGTCCCGTGTGTATTAAACAATCAGGGGAACACACTCTCCTCACTTAAACTGTTCACCTGGTGACATGTCCCGTGTATATTAAACAATCAGGGGAACACACTCTCCTCACTTCTCCTGTTCACCAGGTAACATGTCCCGTGTATATTCAATCATCAGGGGAACACACTCTCCTCACTTATACTGTTAACCTGGTAACATGTCCCGTGTGTATTAAACAATCAGGGGAACACACTCTCCTCACTTATACTGTTCACCTGGTAACATGTCCCATGTATATTAAACCATCAGGGGAAAACACTCTCCTCACTTATACTGTTCACCTGGTAACATGTCCTGTGTATATTTAACAATCAGGGGAACACACTCTCCTCACTTATACTGTTCTCCTGGTAACATGTCCTGTGTATATTTAACAATCAGTGGAACACACTCTCCTCACTTATACTGTTCACCTGGTGACATGTCCTGTGTATATTAAACCATCAGGGGAAATCACTCTCCTCACTTATACTGTTCAAATGGTGATATGTCCTGTGTGTATTTAACCATCAGGGGATCATACTCTTCTCACTTATAATGTTTACCTGGTAACATGTCCCGTGTGTATTAAACAATCAGGGGAACACACTCTCCTCACTTATTCTGTTCAAATGGTGATATGTCCTGTGTATATTAAACCATCAGGGGAACACACTCTCCTCACATATTCTGTTCACCTGGTAACATGTCCCGTGCGTATTAAACAATCAGGGGAACACACTCTCCTCACTTATACTGTTCACCTGTTGACATATCCCGTGTACATTAAACAAACAAGGGTACACAATCTCCTCACTTATACTGTTCATCTGGTAACATGTCCCGTGTGTATTTAACCATCAGGGGAACACACTCTCCTCACTTAAACTGTTCATCTGGTAACATGTCCCCCGTGTATTAAACCATCAGGGGAACCCAATCTCCTCACTTATACTGTTCATCTGGTAACATGTCCCGTGTATATTAAACCATCAGGGGAACACACTCTCCTCAAATATTCTGTTCACCTGGTAACATGTCCCGTGAGCATTAAACAATCAGGGGAACACACTCTCCTCACTTATACTGTTCACCTGGTGTCATGTCCCATGTGTATTAAACCATCAGGGGAACACACTCTCCTCACTTATACTGTTCACCTGGTGTCATGTCCCATGTGTATTAAACCATCAGGGGAACACACTCTCCTCACTTACACAGTTCACCTGGTGACATGTCCCATGTATATTAAACAATCAGGGGAACACACTCTCCTCACTTATCCTGTTCACCTTGTAACATGTCCTGTGTATATTAAACAATCAGGGGAACACACTCTCCTCACTAATACTGTTCACCTGTTAACATGTCCCGTGTGTATTAAACCATCAGGGGAACACAATCTCCTCACTTACACTGTTCACCTGGTGACATGTCCCATGTATATTAAACAATCAAGGGAACACACTCTCCTCACTTATCCTGTTCACCTGGTAACATGTCCTGTGTATATTAAACCATCAGGGGAACACAATCTCCTCACTTATACTGTTCACCTGGTGACATGTCCCGTGTATATTAAACAATCAGGAGAACACAATCTCCTCACTTATACTGTTCATCTGGTAACATGTCCCGTGTATATTAAACCATCAGGGGACCGCAGTCTCCTCACTTATACTGTTCACCTGGTAACATGTCCCGTGCGTATTAAACCATCAGGGGAACACAATCTCCTCACTTATACTGTTCACCTGGAAACTTGTCCCATGTTTATTAAACCATCAGGGGAACACACTCTGCTCTCTTAAACTGTTCACCTGGTAACATGTCCCATGTATATTAAACCATCAGGGGAACACACTCTCCTCACTTATACTGTTCACTTGTTAACATTTCCCGTGTATATTAAACAATCAGGGGAACACACTCTCCTCACTTATACTGTTCACCTGTTAACAAGTCCTGTTTATATTAAACCATCAGGGGAACACACTCTCCTCACTTATACTGTTCGCCTGGTAACATGTCCCATGTGTATTAAACAATCAGGGGAACACACTCTCCTCACTTATATTCTTCGCCTGGTAACATGTCCTGTGTATATTAAAGCATCTGGGGCACACACTCTCCTCACTTATACTGTTCACCAGGTAACATGTCCCATGTGTATTAAACAATCAGGGGAACACACTCTCCTCACTTATACTCTTCGCCTGGTAACATGTCCTGTGTGTATTAAACAACCAGGGGAACACACTCTCCTCACTTATACTGTTCACCTGATAACATGTCCCGTCAGTATTAAACAATCCGGGGAACACTCTCTCCTCACTAATACTGTTCACATGGTGACATGTCCCGTCAGTATTAAACAATCAGGGGAACAGACTCTCCTCACTTATACTGTTTACCTGGCAACATGTCCCGTCAGTATTAAACCATCAGGGGAACAAACTCTCCTCACTTATACTGTTCACCTGGTGACATGTCCCGTGTATATTAAACAATCAGGGGAACACAGTCTCCTCACTTATACTGTTCACCTGGAAACATGTCCCGTGTATATTAAACAATCAGAGGAACACAGTCTCCTCACTTGGTCTGTTCACCTGGTGACATGTCCCATGTATATTAAACCATCAGGGAAACACACTCTCATCACTTATACTGTTCACCTGGTAACATGTCCCGTGTATAATAAACAATCAGGGGAACACACTCTCATCACTTATACTGTTCACCTGGTAACATGTCCCGTGTATAATAAACAATCAGGGGAACACACTCTCCTCACTTATACTGTTCACCTGGTAACATTTTCCGTGTATAATAAACAATCAGAGGAACACACTCTCCTCACTTATACTGTTCACCTGGTAACATTTTCCGTGTATATTCAACCATCAGGGGAACACACTCTCCTCACTTATTCTGTTCACCTGGTAACATGTCCCGTGAGCATTAAACAATCAGGGGAACAGACTCTCCTCACTTATACTCTTCACCTGGTAACATGTCCCGTGTATATTAAACAATCAGGGGAACACACTCTCCTCACTTATACTGTTCACCTGGTAACATTTTCCGTGTATATTCAACCATCAGGGGAACACACTCTCCTCACTTATTCTGTTCACCTGGTAACATGTCCCGTGAGCATTAAACAATCAGGGTAACGCACTCTCCTCAATTATACTGTTCACCTGGTAACATGTCCCGTGTGTATTAAACAATCAGGGGAACACACTCTCCTCACTTAAACTGTTCACCTGGTGACATGTCCCGTGTATATTAAACAATCAGGGAAACACACTCTCCTCACTTCTCCTGTTCACCAGGTAACATGTCCCGTGTATATTCAATCATCAGGGGAACACACTCTCCTCACTTATACTGTTAACCTGGTAACATGTCCCGTGTGTATTAAACAATCAGGGGAACACACTCTCCTCACTTATACTGTTCACCTGGTAACATGTCCCATGTATATTAAACCATCAGGGGAAAACACTCTCCTCACTTATACTGTTCACCTGGTAACATGTCCTGTGTATATTTAACAATCAGGGGAACACACTCTCCTCACTTATACTGTTCTCCTGGTAACATGTCCTGTGTATATTTAACAATCAGGGGAACACACTCTCCTCACTTATACTGTTCACCTGGTGACATGTCCTGTGTATATTAAACCATCAGGGGAAATCACTCTCCTCACTTATACTGTTCAAATGGTGATATGTCCTGTGTGTATTTAACCATCAGGGGATCATACTCTTCTCACTTATAATGTTTACCTGGTAACATGTCCCGTGTGTATTAAACAATCAGGGGAACACACTCTACTCACTTATTCTGTTCAAATGGTGATATGTCCTGTGTATATTAAACCATCAGGGGAACACACTCTCCTCACATATTCTGTTCACCTGGTAACATGTCCCGTGCGTATTAAACAATCAGGGGAACACACTCTCCTCACTTATACTGTTCACCTGTTGACATATCCCGTGTATATTAAACAAACAAGGGTACACAATCTCCTCACTTATACTGTTCATCTGGTAACATGTCCCGTGTGTATTTAACCATCAGGGGAACACACTCTCCTCACTTAAACTGTTCATCTGGTAACATGTCCCCCGTGTATTAAACCATCAGGGGAACCCAATCTCCTCACTTATACTGTTCATCTGGTAACATGTCCCGTGTATATTAAACCATCAGGGGAACACACTCTCCTCAAATATTCTGTTCACCTGGTAACATGTCCCGTGAGCATTAAACAATCAGGGGAACACACTCTCCTCACTTATACTGTTCACCTGGTGTCATGTCCCATGTGTATTAAACCATCAGGGGAACACACTCTCCTCACTTATACTGTTCACCTGGTGTCATGTCCCATGTGTATTAAACCATCAGGGGAACACACTCTCCTCACTTACACTGTTCACCTGTTGACATGTCCCATGTATATTAAACAATCAGGGGAACACACTCTCCTCACTTATCCTGTTCACCTTGTAACATGTCCTGTGTATATTAAACAATCAGGGGAACACACTCTCCTCACTAATACTGTTCACCTGTTAACATGTCCCGTGTGTATTAAACCATCAGGGGAACACAATCTCCTCACTTACACTGTTCACCTGGTGACATGTCCCATGTATATTAAACAATCAAGGGAACACACTCTCCTCACTTATCCTGTTCACCTGGTAACATGTCCTGTGTATATTAAACCATCAGGGGAACACAATCTCCTCACTTATACTGTTCACCTGGTGACATGTCCCGTGTATATTAAACAATCAGGAGAACACAATCTCCTCACTTATACTGTTCATCTGGTAACATGTCCCGTGTATATTAAACCATCAGGGGAACGCAGTCTCCTCACTTATACTGTTCACCTGGTAACATGGCCTGTGTGTATTAAACAATCTGGGGAACACACTCTCCTCACTTATAGAGTTCACCTGATGACATGTCCCGTGTATATTAAACCATCAGGGGAACGCAGTCTCCTCACTTATACTGTTCACCTGGTAACATGGCCTGTGTGTATTAAACAATCAGGGAAACAGACTCTCCTCACTTATACTGTTCACCTGGTAACATGGCCTGTGTGTATTAAACTATCAGGGGAACACACTCTCCTCACTTATATTGTTCATCTGGTAACATGTCCCGTGTGTATTAAACCATCAGGGGAACACAATCTCCTCACTTATACTGTTCACCTGGAAACATGTCCCGTGTATATTAAACCATCAGGGGAACACAATCTCCTCACTTATACTGTTCACCTGGTAACATGTCCCGTGCGTATTAAACCATCTGGGGAACACATTCTCCTTACTTATACTATTCACCTGTTGACATGTCCCATGTATATTAAACCATCAGGGGAACACACTCTGCTCTCTTAAACTGTTCACCTGGTAACAAGTCCCATGTATATTAAACCATCAGGGGAACACACTCTCCTCACTTATACTGTTCACTTGTTAACATGTCCCGTGTATATTAAACAATCAGGGGAACACACTCTCCTCACTTATACTGTTCACCTGTTAACAAGTCCTGTTTATATTAAACCATCAGGGGAACACACTCTCCTCACTTATACTGTTCACCTGGTAACAGGTCCCTTGTATATTAAACCATCAGGGGAACACACTCTCCTCACTTATACTGGTCACCTGGTAACATGTCCCGTGTATATTAAACAATCAGGGGAACACACTCTCCTCACTTCTTCTGTTCACCTGGTAACATGTCCGTTGTATATTAAACCTTCAGGGGAACACACTCTCCTCACTTATACTGTTCACCTGGTAACATGTCCCGTGTATATTAAACCATCAGGGGAACACACTCTTCTCACTTATACTGTTAACCTGGTGACATGTCCTGTGTATATTAAACCATCAGGGGAACACACTCTCCTCACTTATACTGTTCACCTGGTAACATTTTCCGTGTATAATAAACAATCAGGGGAACACACGCTCCTCACTTATTCTGTTCACCTGGTAACATGTCCCGTGTATATTAAACAATCAGGGGAACACACTCTCCTCACTTATTCTGTTCACCTGGTAACATGTCCCGTGAGCATTAAACAATCAGGGTAACGTACTCTCCTCAATTATACTGTTCACCTGGTAACATGTCCCGTGTGTATTAAACAATCAGGGGAACACACTCTCCTCACTTATACTGTTCAGCTGGTAACATGTCCCGTGTATATTCAATCATCAGGGGAACACACTCTCCTCACTTATACTGTTCAGCTGGTAACATGTCCCGTGTGTATTAAACAATCAGGGGAACACACTCTCCTCACTTATACTGTTCAGCTGGTAACATGTCCCGTGTATATTCAATCATCAGGGGAACACACTCTCCTCACTTATACTGTTCAGCTGGTAACATGTCCCGTGTGTATTAAACAATCAGGGGAACACACTCTCCTCACTTATACTGTTCAGCTGGTAACATGTCCCGTGTGTATTAAACAATCAGGGGAACACACTCTCCTCACTTATACTGTTCAGCTGGTAACATGTCCCGTGTATATTCAATCATCAGGGGAACACACTCTCCTCACTTATACTGTTCAGCTGGTAACAGGTCCCGTGTGTATTAAACAATCAGGGGAACACACTCTCCTCACTTATACTGTTCACCTGGTAACATGTCCCGTGTATATTAAACAATCAGGGGAACACACTCTCCTCACTTATACTGTTCACCTGGTAACATGTCCCGTGTATATTAAACAATCAGGGGAACACACTCTCCTCACTTATACTGTTCACCTGGTAACATGTCCCATGTATATTAAACCATCAGGGGAAAACACTCTCCTCACTTATACTGTTCACCTGGTAACATGTCCTGTGTATATTTAACAATCAGGGGAACACACTCTCCTCACTTATTCTGTTCTCCTGGTAACATGTCCTGTGTATGTTTAACAGTCAGGGGAACACACTCTCCTCACTTATACTGTTCACCTGGTAACATGTCCTGTGTATATTAAACCATCAGGGGAACACACTCTTCTCACTTATACTGTTCACCTGGTGACATGTCCTGTGTATATTAAACCATCAGGGGAACACACTCTCCTCACTTATACTGTTCAAATGGTGATATGTCCTGTGTGTATTTAACCATCAGGGGATCATACTCTTCTCACTTATAATGTTTACCTGGTAACATGTCCCGAGTGCAGAAAACAATCATCGGAACACACTCTCCTCACTTATTCTGTTCAAATGGTGATATGTCCTGTGTATATTAAACCATCAGGGGAACACACTCTCCTCACATATTCTGTTCACCTGGTAACATGTCGCGTGCGTATTAAACCATCAGGGGAACACACTCTCCTCACTTATACTTTTCACCTGTTGACATATCCCGTGTATATTAAACAAACAGGGGAACACAATCTCCTCACATATACTGTTCATCTGGTAACATGTCCCGTGTGTATTAAACCATCAGGGGAACACACTCTCCTCAATTAAACTGTTCATCTGGTAACATGTCCCCCGTGTATTAAACCATCAGGGGAACACAATCTCCTCACTTATACTGTTCATCTGGTAACATGTCCCGTGTATATTAAACCATCAGGGGAACACACTCTCCTCAAATATTCTGTTCACCTGGTAACATGTCCCGTGAGCATTAAACAATCAGGGGAACACACTCTCCTCACTTATACTGTTCACCTGGTGTCATGTCCCATGTGTATTAAACCATCAGGGGAACACACTCTCCTCACTTATACTGTTCACCTGGTGTCATGTCCCATGTGTATTAAACCATCAGGGGAACACACTCTCCTCACTTACACTGTTCACCTGGTGACATGTCCCATGTATATTAAACAATCAGGGGAACACACTCTCCTCACTTATCCTGTTCACCTTGTAACATGTCCTGTGTATATTAAACAATCAGGGGAACACACTCTCCTCACTAATACTTTTCACCTGGTAACATGTCCCGTTTGTATTAAACCATCAGGGGAACACAATCTCCTCACTTACACTGTTCACCTGGTGACATGTCCCATGTATATTAAACAATCAAGGGAACACACTCTCCTCGCTTATCCTGTTCACCTGGTAACATGTCCTGTGTATATTAAACCATCAGGGGAACACACTCTCCTCACTTATACTGTTCACCTGGTGACATGTCCCGTGTATATTAAACAATCAGGAGAACACAATCTCCTCACTTATACTGTTCATCTGGTAACATGTCCCGTGTATAGTAAACCATCAGGGGAACGCAGTCTCCTCACTTATACTGTTCACCTGGTAACATGGCCTGTGTGTATTAAACAATCTGGGGAACACACTCTCCTCACTTATAGAGTTCACCTGATGACATGTCCCGTGTATATTAAACCATCAGGGGAACGCAGTCTCCTCACTTATACTGTTCACCTGGTAACATGGCCTGTGTGTATTAAACAATCAGGGAA
This sequence comes from Heterodontus francisci, assembly GCF_036365525.1. NCBI lineage: Eukaryota > Metazoa > Chordata > Chondrichthyes > Heterodontiformes > Heterodontidae > Heterodontus > Heterodontus francisci. The sequence goes on along the minus strand of NW_027140423.1, from coordinate 1,738,713 downwards.
ACAGACTCTCCTCACTTATACTGTTCACCTGGTAACATGGCCTGTGTGTATTAAACTATCAGGGGAACACACTCTCCTCTCTTATATTGTTCATCTGGTAACATGTCCCGTGTGTATTAAACCATCAGGGGAACACAATCTCCTCACTTATACTGTTCACCTGGAAACATGTCCCGTGTATATTAAACCATCAGGGGAACACAATCTCCTCACTTATACTGTTCACCTGGTAACATGTCCCGTGCGTATTAAACCATCTGGGGAACAAATTCTCCTCACTTATACTATTCACCTGTTGACATGTCCCATGTATATTAAACCATCAGGGGAACACACTCTGCTCTCTTAAACTGTTCACCTGGTAACATGTCCCATGTATATTAAACCATCAGGGGAACACACTCTCCTCACTTATACTGTTCACTTGTTAACATGTCCCGTGTATATTAAACAATCAGGGGAACACACTCTCCTCACTTATACTGTTCACCTGTTAACAAGTCCTGTTTATATTAAACCATCAGGGGAACACACTCTCCTCACTTATACTGTTCACCTGGTAAAATGTCCCTTGTATATTAAACCATCAGGGGAACACACTCTCCTCACTTATACTGTTCACCTGGTAACATGTCCCTTGTATATTAAACAATCAGGGGAACACACTCTCCTCACTTAAACTGTTCACCTGGTAACATGTCCGGTGTATATTAAACCTTCAGGGGAACACACTCTCCTCACTTATACTGTTCACCTGGTAACATGTCCCGTGTATATTAAACCATCAGGGGAACACACTCTCCTCACTTATCCTGTTCACCTGGTAACATGTCCCGTTTATATTCAACCATCAGGGGAACACAATCTCCTCACTTATACTGTTCACCTGGTAACATGTCCTGTGTGCATTAAACCATCAGGGGAACACACTCTCTTCAATTATACTGTTCACCTGGCAATATGTCCCGTGTATATGAAACCGTCAGTGGAAAACACTCTCCTCACTTATACTGTTCACCTGGTAACATGTCCCGTGTCTCTTAAACCATCAGGGGAAAACACTCTCCTCACTTATACTGTTCACCTGGTAACATGCCCCGTGTCTCTTAAACCATCAGGGGAAAACACTCTCCTCACTTATACTGTTCACCTGCAAACATGTCCCGTCAGTTATTAAACAATCAGGGGAACAAACTCTCCTCACTTATACTGTTCACCTGGTAACATGTCCCGTGTATATTAAACCATCAGGGGAACACAGTCTCCTCACTTATACTGTTCACCTGGTAACATGTCCCATGCATATTAAACCATCAGGGGAACACGCTCTCCTCACTTATACTGTTCACCTGGTAACATGTCCCGTGTGTATTAAACAATCAGGGGAACACACTCTCCTCACTTACACTGTTCACCTGGTGACATGTCCCCTGTGTATTAAACCATCAGGGGAACACGCTCTCCTCACTTATACTGTTCACCTGGTAACATGTCCCGTGTATATTAAACAATCAGGAGAACACAATCTCCTCACTTATACTGTTCACCTGGTAACATGTCCCGTGTATATTAAGCCATCAGGGGAACACACTCTCCTCACTTATACTGTTCACCTGGTAACATGCCCTGTGTGTATTAAACAATCAGGGGAACACACTCTCCTCACTTATACTGTTCACCTGGTAACATGTCCCATGCATATTAAACCATCAGGGGAACACGCTCTCCTCACTTATACTGTTCACCTGGTAACATGTCCTGTGTGTATTAAACAATCAGGGGAACACACTCTCCTCACTTATACGGTTCACCTGTTGACATGCCCGTGTATATAAAACAATCAGGGGAACACACTCTCCTCACTTATACTGTTCACCTGGTAACATGTCCCGTGTATATTAAACAATCAGGAGAACACAATCTCCTCACTTATACTGTTCACCTGGTAACATGTCCCGTGTATATTAAGCCATCAGGGGAACACACTCTCCTCACTTACACTGTTCACCTGGTAACATGTCCCGTGTGCATTAAACAATCAGGGGAACACACTCTCCTCACTTATACTGTTCACCTGGTGACATGTCCCGTCAGTATTAAACAATCAGGGGAACAAACTCTCCTCACTTATACTGTTCACCTGGAAACATGTCCCGTGTATATTAAGCCATCAGGGGAACACACTCTCCTCACTTACACTGTTCACCTGGTAACATGTCCCGTGTGCATTAAACAATCAGGGGAACACACTCTCCTCACTTATACTGTTCACCTGGTGACATGTCCCGTCAGTATTAAACCATCAGGGGAACACATTCTCTTCAATTATACTGTTCACCTGGCAATATGTCCCGTTTATATTAAACCGTCAGGGGAAAACACTCTCCTCACTTATACTTTTCACCTGGTAACATGCCCTGTGTGTATTAAACAATCAAGGGAACACACTCTCCTCACTTATACTGTTCACCTGGTATCATGACCCGTGTATATTAAGCCATCAGGGGAACACACTCTCCTCACTTACACTGTTCACCTGCAAACATGTCCCGTGCGCATTCAACAATCAGGGCAACACACTCTCCTCACTTATACTGTTCACCTGGTATCATGACCCGTGTATATTAAGCCATCAGGGGAACACACTCTCCTCACTTATACTGTTCACCTGCAAACATGTCCCGTGTGAATTGAACAATCAGGGGAACACACTCTCCTCACTTATACTGTTCACCTGGTAACATGTCCCGTGTATATTAAACCATCAGGGGAACACAGTCTGCTCACTTATACTGTTCACCTGGTAACATGTCCCTTGCATATTAAACCATCAGGGGAACACACTCTCATCACTTATACTGTTCACCTGGTAACATGTCCCGTGTATATTAAACCATCAGGGGAACACAGTCTCCTCACTTATACTGTTCTCCTGTTAACATGTCCCATGTATATTAAACAATCAGGGGAACACATTCCCCTCACTTATACTGTTCACCTGGTAACATGTCCCGTGTATATTAAACCATCAGGGGAACACACTCTCATCACTTATACTGTTCACCTGGTGACATGTCCCATGTGTATTAAACCATCAGGGGAACACATTCTCCTCACTTATACTGTTCACCTGGTAACATGTCCCGTGTATATTAAACCATCAGGGGAACACACTCTCCACACTTACACTGTTCACCTGGTGACATGTCCTGTGTATATAAAACAATCAGGGGAACACACTCTCCTCACTTATACTGTTCCCCTGGTAACATGTCCCGTGTATATTAAACCATCAGGGGAACACACTCTCCTCACTTATACTGTTCACCTGGTAACATGTCCCGTGAGTATTAAACAATCAGGAGAACACAATCTCCTCACTTATACTGTTCACCTGGTGACATGTCCCGTGTATATTAAACCATCAGGGGAACACACTCTCCTCACTTATACTGTTCACCTGGTAACATGTCCCGTGTATATTAAACCATCAGGGGAACACACTCTCCTCACTTATACTGTTCACCTGGTAACATGTCCCGTGTCTCTTAAACCATCAGGGGAAAACACTCTCCTCACTTATACTGTTCACCTGGTAACATGTCCCGTGTCTCTTAAACCATCAGGGGAACACAGTCTCCTCACTTATACTGTTCACCTGGTAACATGTCCCATGCATATTAAACCATCAGGGGAACATGCTCTCCTCACTTATACTGTTCACCTGGTAACATGCCCTGTGTGTATTAAACAATCAGGGGAACACACTCTCCTCACTTATACTGTTCACCTGGTACCATGTCCCGTGTGTATTAAACCATCAGGGGAACACAATCTCCTCACTTATGCTGTTCACCTGGTAACATGTTCCGTGCGTATTAAACAATCAGGGGAACACACGCTCCTCACTTATACTGTTCACCTGGTAACATGTCCCGTCAGTATTAAACAATCCGGGGAACACTCTCTCCTCACTAATACTGTTCACATGGTGACATGTCCTGTCAGTATTAAACAATCAGGGGAACACACTCTCCTCACTTATACTGTTCAAATGGTGATATGTCCTGTGTGTATTTAACCATCAGGGGATCATACTCTCCTCACTTATACTGTTTACCTGGTAACATGTCCCGTGTGTATTAAACAATCAGGGGAACATACTCTCCTCACTTATGCTGTTCACCTGGTAACATGTCCTGTGTATATTAAACCATCAGGGGAACACACTCTCCTCACATATTCTGTTCACCTGGTAACATGTCCCGTGTATATTAAACCATCAGGGGAACACACTCTCCTCACTTCTACTGTTCACCTGGTGACATGTCCCGTCAGTATTAAACAATCAGGGGAACACACTCTCCTCACTTATCCTGTTCACCTGGTAACATGTCCTTTGTATATTAAACCATCAGGGGAACACACTCTCCTCACTTATACTGTTCAACTGGTAACATGTCCTGTGTATATTTAACCATCAGGGGAACACACTCTCCTCACTTATACTGTTAACCTGGTAACATGTCCCGTGTTTATTCAACAATCAGGAGAACACAATCTCCTCACTTATACTGTTCACCTGGTAACATGTCCCGTGTATATTAAGCCATCAGGGGAACACACTCTCCTCACTTACACTGTTCACCTGGTAACATGTCCCGTGTGCATTAAACAATCAGGGGAACACACTCTCCTCACTTATACTGTTCACCTGGTATCATGACCCGTGTATATTAAGCCATCAGGGGAACATACTCTCCTCACTTATACTGTTCACCTGCAAACATGTCCCGTGTGCATTGAACAATCAGGGGAACACACTCTCCTCACTTATACTGTTCACCTGGTAACATGTCCCGTGTATATTAAACCATCAGGGGAACACAGTCGGCTCACTTATACTGTTCACCTGGTAACATGTCCCTTGCATATTAAACAATCAGGAGAACACAATCTCCTCACTTATACTGTTCACCTGGTAACATGTCCCGTGTATATTAAACCATCAGGGGAACACAGTCTCCTCACTTATACTGTTCTCCTGGTAACATGTCCCATGTATATTAAACAATCAGGGGAACACACTCTCCTCACTTATACTGTTCACCTGGTAACATGTCCCGTGTATATTAAACCATCAGGGGAACACACTCTCCTCACTTATACTGTTCACCTGGTAACATGTCCCATGTGTATTAAACCATCAGGGGAACACACTCTCCTCACTTATACTGTTCACCTGGTAACATGTCCCGTGAGTATTAAACAATCAGGGGAACACACTCTCCTCACTTATACAGATCACCTGGTAACATGTCCTGTGTATATTAAACCATCAGGGGAACACACTCTCCTCACTTATACTGTTCACCTGTTGACATGTCCGTGTATATAAAACAATCAGGGGAACACACTCTCCTCACTTATACTGTTCATCAGGTAACATGTCCCATATGTATTAATCCATCAGGGGAACACACTCTGCTCACTTATACTGTTCACCTGGTGACATGTCCCGTGAATATTAAACAATCAGGAGAACACATTCTCCTCACTTATACTGTTCATCTGGTAACATGTCCCGTGTATATTAAACAATCAGGAGAACACACTCTCCTCACTTATACTGTTCATCTGGTAACATGTCCCGTGTATATTAAACCATCAGGGGAACACACTCTCCTCACTTATACTGTTCACCTGGTAACATGTCACGTTTGTATTAAACCATCAGGGGAACACACTCTCCTCACTAATGCTGTTCATGTGGTAACATGTCCCGTGTGTATTAAACCATCAGGGGAACACACTCTCCTCACTTATACTGTTCATGTGGTAACATGTCCCGTGCGTATTAAACCATCAGGGGAACACACTCTCCTCACTTATACTGTTCACCTGGAAACCTGTCCCGTGTATATTAAACAATCAGGAGAACACACTCTCCTCACTTATACTGTTCATCTGGTAACATGTCCCGTGTATATTAAACCATCAGGGGAACACACTCTCCTCACTTATACTGTTCACCTGGTAACACGTCACGTTTGTATTAAACCATCAGGGGAACACACTCTCCTCACTAATGCTGTTCATGTGGTAACATGTCCCGTGTGTATTAAACCATCAGGGGAACACACTCTCCTCACTTATACTGTTCATGTGGTAACATGTCCCGTGCGTATTAAACCGTCAGGGGAATACACTCTCCTCACTTATACTGTTCACCTGGAAACCTGTCCCGTGTATATTAAACCATCAGGGGAACACAATCTCCTCACTTATACTCTTCATCTGGTAACATGTCCCGTGTGTATTAAACCATCAGGGGAACACATTCTCCTCACTAATACTATTCACCTGTTGACATGTCCCATGTACAATAAACCATCAGGGGAACACACTCTGCTCTCTTAAACTCTTCACCTGGTAACATGTCCCATGTATATTAAACCATCAGGGGAACACACTATCCTCACTTATACTGTTCACCTGGTAACATGTCTCGTGTATATTAAACCATCAGGGGAACACACTCTCCTCACTTATACTGTTCACCTGGTAACATGTCCCGTGTATATTAAACCATCAGGGGAACACACTCTCCTCACTTATACTGTTCACATGGTAACATGTCTCGTGTATATTAAACCATCAGGGGAACACACTCTCCTCACTTATACTGTTCATCTGGTAACATGTCCCGTGTATATTAAGCCATCAGGGGAACACACTCTCCTCACATATACTGCTCTCCTGGTAACATGTCCCATGTATATTAAACAATCAGGGGAACACATTCCCCTCACTTATACTGTTCACCTGGTAACATGTCCCTTGCATATTAAACCATCAGGGGAACACACTCTCCTCACTTATACTGTTTACCTGGTGTCATGTCCCATGTGTATTAAACCATCAGGGGAACACACTCTCCTCACGTACACTGTTCACCTGGTGACATGTCCTGTGTATATTAAACCATCAGGGGAACACACTCTCATCACATATACTGTTCACCTGGTAACATGTCCCGTGTATATTAAACAATCAGGGGAACACACTCTCCTCACTTATACTGTTCACCTGGTGTCATGTCCCATGTGTATTAAACCATCAGGGGAACACACTCTCCTCACTTACACTGTTCTCCTGGTGACATGTCCTGTGTATATTAAACAATCAGGGGAACACACTCTCCTCACTTATACTGTTCACCTGGTAATATGTCCCGTGTGTATTAAACCATCAGGGGAACACACTCTCCTCACTTATACTGTTCACCTGTTGACATGTCCGTGTATATAAAACAATCAGGGGAACACACTCTCCTCACTTATACTTTTCATCTGGTAACATGTCCCGTGTATATTAAACAATCAGGAGAACACAATCTCCTCACTTATACTGTTCATCTGGTAACATGACCCGTGTATATTAAACCATCAGGGGAACACACTCTCCTCTCTTATACTGTTCATGTGGTAACATGTCCCATGTGTATTAAACCATCAGGGGAACACACTCTCCTCACTTATACTGTTCACCTGGTGACATGTCCCGTGTATATTAAACCATCAGGGGAACACAATCTGCTCACTTATACTGTTCATGTGGTAACATGTCCCGTGTGTATTAAACCATCAGGGGAACACACTCTCCTCACTTATACTGTTCATGTGGTAACATGTCCCATGTGTATTAAACCATCAGGGGAACACAATCTCCTCACTTATACTGTTCACCTGGAAACATGTCCCGTGTATATTAAACCATCAGGGGAACACAATCTCCTCACTTATACTGTTCACCTGGTAACATGTCCCGTGCGTATTAAACCATCTGGGGAACAAATTCTCCTCACTTATACTATTCACCTGTTGACATGTCCCATGTATATTAAACCATCAGGGGAACACACTCTGCTCTCTTAAACTGTTCACCTGGTAACATGTCCCATGTATATTAAACCATCAGGGGAACACACTCTCCTCACTTATACTGTTCACTTGTTAACATGTCCCGTGTATATTAAACAATCAGGGGAACACACTCTCCTCACTTATACTGTTCACCTGTTAACAAGTCCTGTTTATATTAAACCATCAGGGGAACACACTCTCCTCACTTATACTGTTCACCTGGTAACATGTCCCTTGTATATTAAACCATCAGGGGAACACACTCTCCTCACTTATACTGTTCACCTGGTAACATGTCCCTTGTATATTAAACAATCAGGGGAACACACTCTCCTCACTTAAACTGTTCACCTGGTAACATGTCCGGTGTATATTAAACCTTCAGGGGAACACACTCTCCTCACTTATACTGTTCACCTGGTAACATGTCCCGTGTATATTAAACCATCAGGGGAACACACTCTCCTCACTTATCCTGTTCACCTGGTAACATGTCCCGTTTATATTCAACCATCAGGGGAACACAATCTCCTCACTTCTACTGTTCACCTGGTAACATGTCCTGTGTGCATTAAACCATCAGGGGAACACACTCTCTTCAATTATACTGTTCACCTGGCAATATGTCCCGTGTATATGAAACCGTCAGTGGAAAACACTCTCCTCACTTATACTGTTCACCTGGTAACATGTCCCGTGTCTCTTAAACCATCAGGGGAAAACACTCTCCTCACTTATACTGTTCACCTGGTAACATGCCCCGTGTCTCTTAAACCATCAGGGGAAAACACTCTCCTCACTTATACTGTTCACCTGCAAACATGTCCCGTCAGTTATTAAACAATCAGGGGAACAAACTCTCCTCACTTATACTGTTCACCTATTAACATGTCCCGTGTATATTAAACCATCAGGGGAACACAGTCTCCTCACTTATACTGTTCACCTGGTAACATGTCCCATGCATATTAAACCATCAGGGGAACACGCTCTCCTCACTTATACTGTTCACCTGGTAACATGTCCCGTGTGTATTAAACAATCAGGGGAACACACTCTCCTCACTTACACTGTTCACCTGGTGACATGTCCCCTGTGTATTAAACCATCAGGGGAACACGCTCTCCTTACTTATACTGTTCACCTGGTAACATGTCCCGTGTGTATTAAACAATCAGGGGAACACACTCTCCTCACTTATACTGTTCACCTGGTAACATGCCCTGTGTGTATTAAACAATCAGGGGAACACACTCTCCTCACTTATACTGTTCACCTGGTACCATGTCCCGTGTGTATTAAACCATCAGGGGAACACAATCTCCTCACTTATGCTGTTCACCTGGTAACATGTCCCGTGTATATTCAACCATCAGGGGAACACAGTCTCCTCACTTATACTGTTCACCTGGTAACATGTCCCATGCATATTAAACCATCAGGGGAACACGCTCTCCTCACTTATACTGTTCACCTGGTAACATGTTCTGTGTGTATTAAACAATCAGGGGAACACACTCTCCTCACTTATACGGTTCACCTGTTGACATGCCCGTGTATATAAAACAATCAGGGGAACACACTCTCCTCACTTATACTGTTCACCTGGTAACATGTCCCGTGTATATTAAACAATCAGGAGAACACAATCTCCTCACTTATACTGTTCACCTGGTAACATGTCCCGTGTATATTAAGCCATCAGGGGAACACACTCTCCTCACTTACACTGTTCACCTGGTAACATGTCCCGTGTGCATTAAACAATCAGGGGAACACACTCTCCTCACTTATACTGTTCACCTGGTGACATGTCCCGTCAGTATTAAACAATCAGGGGAACAAACTCTCCTCACTTATACTGTTCACCTGGAAACATGTCCCGTGTATATTAAGCCATCAGGGGAACACACTCTCCTCACTTACACTGTTCACCTGGTAACATGTCCCGTGTGCATTAAACAATCAGGGGAACACACTCTCCTCACTTATACTGTTCACCTGGTGACATGTCCCGTCAGTATTAAACCATCAGGGGAACACACTCTCTTCAATTATACTGTTCACCTGGCAATATGTCCCGTGTATATTAAACCGTCAGGGGAAAACACTCTCCTCACTTATACTTTTCACCTGGTAACATGCCCTGTGTGTATTAAACAATCAAGGGAACACACTCTCCTCACTTATACTGTTCACCTGGTATCATGACCCGTGTATATTAAGCCATCAGGGGAACACACTCTCCTCACTTACACTGTTCACCTGCAAACATGTCCCGTGCGCATTGAACAATCAGGGCAACACACTCTCCTCACTTATACTGTTCACCTGGTATCATGACCCGTGTATATTAAGCCATCAGGGGAACACACTCTCCTCACTTATACTGTTCACCTGCAAACATGTCCCGTGTGCATTGAACAATCAGGGGAACACACTCTCCTCACTTATACTGTTCACCTGGTAACATGTCCCGTGTATATTAAACCATCAGGGGAACACAGTATGCTCACTTATACTGTTCACCTGGTAACATGTCCCTTGCATATTAAACCATCAGGGGAACACACTCTCATCACTTATACTGTTCACCTGGTAACATGTCCCGTGTATATTAAACCATCAGGGGAACACAGTCTCCTCACTTATACTGTTCTCCTGTTAACATGTCCCATGTATATTAAACAATCAGGGGAACACATTCCCCTCACTTATACTGTTCACCTGGTAACATGTCCCGTGTATATTAAACCATCAGGGGAACACACTCTCATCACTTATACTGTTCACCTGGTGACATGTCCCATGTGTATTAAACCATCAGGGGAACACATTCTCCTCACTTATACTGTTCACCTGGTAACATGTCCCGTGTATATTAAACCATCAGGGGAACACACTCTCCACACTTACACTGTTCACCTGGTGACATGTCCTGTGTATATAAAACAATCAGGGGAACACACTCTCCTCACTTATACTGTTCCCCTGGTAACATGTCCCGTGTATATTAAACCATCAGGGGAACACACTCTCCTCACTTATACTGTTCACCTGGTAACATGTCCCGTGAGTATTAAACAATCAGGAGAACACAATCTCCTCACTTATACTGTTCACCTGGTGACATGTCCCGTGTATATTAAACCATCAGGGGAACACACTCTCCTCACTTATACTGTTCACCTGGTAACATGTCCCGTGTATATTAAACCATCAGGGGAACACACTCTCCTCACTTATACTGTTCACCTGGTAACATGTCCCGTGTCTCTTAAACCATCAGGGGAAAACACTCTCCTCACTTATACTGTTCACCTGGTAACATGTCCCGTGTCTCTTAAACCATCAGGGGAACACAGTCTCCTCACTTATACTGTTCACCTGGTAACATGTCCCATGCATATTAAACCATCAGGGGAACATGCTCTCCTCACTTATACTGTTCACCTGGTAACATGCCCTGTGTGTATTAAACAATCAGGGGAACACACTCTCCTCACTTATACTGTTCACCTGTTACCATGTCCCGTGTGTATTAAACCATCAGGGGAACACAATCTCCTCACTTATGCTGTTCACCTGGTAACATGTTCCGTGCGTATTAAACAATCAGGGGAACACACTCTCCTCACTTATACTGTTCACCTGGTAACATGTCCCGTCAGTATTAAACAATCCGGGGAACACTCTCTCCTCACTAATACTGTTCACATGGTGACATGTCCTGTCAGTATTAAACAATCAGGGGAACACACTCTCCTCACTTATACTGTTCAAATGGTGATATGTCCTGTGTGTATTTAACCATCAGGGGATCATACTCTCCTCACTTATACTGTTTACCTGGTAACATGTCCCGTGTGTATTAAACAATCAGGGGAACATACTCTCCTCACTTATGCTGTTCACCTGGTAACATGTCCTGTGTATATTAAACCATCAGGGGAACACACTCTCCTCACATATTCTGTTCACCTGGTAACATGTCCCGTGTATATTAAACCATCAGGGGAACACACTCTCCTCACTTCTACTGTTCACCTGGTGACATGTCCTTTGTATATTAAACCATCAGGGGAACACACTCTCCTCACTTATACTGTTCAACTGGTAACATGTCCTGTGTATATTTAACCATCAGGGGAACACACTCTCCTCACTTATACTGTTAACCTGGTAACATGTCCCGTGTTTATTCAACAATCAGGAGAACACAATCTCCTCACTTATACTGTTCACCTGGTAACATGTCCCGTGTATATTAAGCCATCAGGGGAACACACTCTCCTCACTTACACTGTTCACCTGGTAACATGTCCCGTGTGCATTAAACAATCAGGGGAACACACTCTCCTCACTTATACTGTTCACCTGGTATCATGACCCGTGTATATTAAGCCATCAGGGGAACATACTCTCCTCACTTATACTGTTCACCTGCAAACATGTCCCGTGTGCATTGAACAATCAGGGGAACACACTCTCCTCACTTATACTGTTCACCTGGTAACATGTCCCGTGTATATTAAACCATCAGGGGAACACAGTCGGCTCACTTATACTGTTCACCTGGTAACATGTCCCTTGAATATTAAACAATCAGGAGAACACAATCTCCTCACTTATACTGTTCACCTGGTAACATGTCCCGTGTATATTAAACCATCAGGGGAACACAGTCTCCTCACTTATACTGTTCTCCTGGTAACATGTCCCATGTATATTAAACAATCAGGAGAACACACTCTCCTCACTTATACTGTTCACCTGGTACCATGTCCCGTGTATATTAAACCATCAGGGGAACACACTCTCCTCACTTATACTGTTCACCTGGTAACATGTCCCATGTGTATTAAACCATCAGGGGAACACACTCTCCTCACTTATACTGTTCACCTGGTAACATGTCCCGTGAGTATTAAACAATCAGGGGAACACACTCTCCTCACTTATACAGATCACCTGGTAACATGTCCTGTGTATATTAAACCATCAGGGGAACACACTCTCCTCACTTATACTGTTCACCTGTTGACATGTCCGTGTATATAAAACAATCAGGGGAACACACTCTCCTCACTTATACTGTTCATCAGGTAACATGTCCCATATGTATTAATCCATCAGGGGAACACACTCTGCTCACTTATACTGTTCACCTGGTGACATGTCCCGTGAATATTAAACAATCAGGAGAACACACTCTCCTCACTTATACTGTTCATCTGGTAACATGTCCCGTGTATATTAAACAATCAGGAGAACACACTCTCCTCACTTATACTGTTCATCTGGTAACATGTCCCGTGTATATTAAACCATCAGGGGAACACACTCTCCTCACTTATACTGTTCACCTGGTAACATGTCACGTTTGTATTAAACCATCAGGGGAACACACTCTCCTCACTAATGCTGTTCATGTGGTAACATGTCCCGTGTGTATTAAACCATCAGGGGAACACACTCTCCTCACTTATACTGTTCATGTGGTAACATGTCCCGTGCGTATTAAACCATCAGGGGAACACACTCTCCTCACTTATACTGTTCACCTGGAAACCTGTCCCGTGTATATTAAACAATCAGGAGAACACACTCTCCTCACTTATACTGTTCATCTGGTAACATGTCCCGTGTATATTAAACCATCAGGGGAACACACTCTCCTCACTTATACTGTTCACCTGGTAACATGTCACGTTTGTATTAAACCATCAGGGGAACACACTCTCCTCACTAATGCTGTTCATGTGGTAACATGTCCCGTGTGTATTAAACCATCAGGGGAACACACTCTCCTCACTTATACTGTTCATGTGGTAACATGTCCCGTGCGTATTAAACCGTCAGGGGAATACACTCTCCTCACTTATACTGTTCACCTGGAAACCTGTCCCGTGTATATTAAACCATCAGGGGAACACAATCTCCTCACTTATACTCTTCATCTGGTAACATGTCCCGTGTGTATTAAACCATCAGGGGAACACATTCTCCTCACTAATACTATTCACCTGTTGACATGTCCCATGTACAATAAACCATCAGGGGAACACACTCTGCTCTCTTAAACTGTTCACCTGGTAACATGTCCCATGTATATTAAACCATCAGGGGAACACACTATCCTCACTTATACTGTTCACCTGGTAACATGTCTCGTGTATATTAAACCATCAGGGGAACACACTCTCCTCACTTATACTGTTCACCTGGTAACATGTCCCGTGTATATTAAACCATCAGGGGAACACACTCTCCTCACTTATACTGTTCACCTGGTAACATGTCTCGTGTATATTAAACCATCAGGGGAACACACTCTCCTCACTTATACTGTTCATCTGGTAACATGTCCCGTGTATATTAAGCCATCAGGGGAACACACTCTCCTCACATATGCTGCTCACCTGCAAACATGTCCTGTGTGCATTGAACAATCAGGGGAACACACTCTCCTCACTTATACTGTTCTCCTGGTAACATGTCCCGTGTATATTAAACCATCTGGGGAACACATCTCCTCACTTACATTGTTCACCTGGTGACATGTCCCGTCAGTTATTAAACAATCAGGGGAACAAACTCTCCTCACTTATACTGTTCTCCTGGTAACATGTCCCGTGTATATTAAACCATCAGGGGAACACATCTCCTCACTTATACTGTTCACCTGGTAACATGTCCCGTGAGTATTAAACAATCAGGGGAACACAGTCTCCTCACTTATACTGTTCACCTGGTAGCATGTCCCTAGCATATTAAACCATCAGGGGAACTCACTCTCATCACTTATACTGTTCATCTGGTAACATGTCCCGTGTATATTAAACCATCAGGGGAACACAGTCTCCTCACTTATACTGTTCTCCTGGTAACATGTCCCATGTATATTAAACAATCAGGGGAACACATTCCCCTCACTTATACTGTTCACCTGGTAACATGTCCCTTGCATATTAAACCATCAGGGGAACACACTCTCCTCACTTATACTGTTTACCTGGTGTCATGTCCCATGTGTATTAAACCATCAGGGGAACACACTCTCCTCACGTACACTGTTCACCTGGTGACATGTCCTGTGTATATTAAACCATCAGGGGAACACACTCTCATCACATATACTGTTCACCTGGTAACATGTCCCGTGTATATTAAACAATCAGGGGAACACACTCTCCTCACTTATACTGTTCACCTGGTGTCATGTCCCATGTGTATTAAACCATCAGGGGAACACACTCTCCTCACTTACACTGTTCTCCTGGTGACATGTCCTGTGTATATTAAACAATCAGGGGAACACACTCTCCTCACTTATACTGTTCACCTGGTAACATGTCCCGTGTGTATTAAACCATCAGGGGAACACACTCTCCTCACTTATACTGTTCACCTGTTGACATGTCCGTGTATATAAAACAATCAGGGGAACACACTCTCCTCACTTATACTTTTCATCTGGTAACATGTCCCGTGTATATTAAACAATCAGGAGAACACAATCTCCTCACTTATACTGTTCATCTGGTAACATGTCCCGTGTATATTAAACCATCAGGGGAACACACTCTCCTCTCTTATACTGTTCATGTGGTAACATGTCCCATGTGTATTAAACCATCAGGGGAACACACTCTCCTCACTTATACTGTTCACCTGGTGACATGTCCCGTGTATATTAAACCATCAGGGGAACACAATCTGCTCACTTATACTGTTCATGTGGTAACATGTCCCGTGTGTATTAAACCATCAGGGGAACACACTCTCCTCACTTATACTGTTCATGTGGTAACATGTCCCATGTGTATTAAACCATCAGGGGAACACACTCTCCTCACTTATACTGTTCACCTGGTGACATGTCCCGTGTATATTAAACCATCAGGGGAACACATTCTCCTCACTTATACTGTTCACCTGGTAACATGTCCCGTGTATATTAAACCATCAGGGGAACACACTCTCCTCACTTATACTGTTCACCTGGTGACATGCCCTGTGTATATTAAACCATCAGGGGAACACACTCTCCTCACTTATGCAGTTCACCTGGGAACATGTCCTGTGTCTATTAAACCATCAGGGGAACACACTCTCCTCACATATTCTGTTCACCTGGTAACATGACCCGTGCGTATTAAACCATCAGCGGAACACACTCTCCTCACTTATACTGTTCACCTGTTGACAGGTCCGTGTATATAAAACCATCAGCGGAACACACTCTCCTCACTTATACTGTTCACCTGGTAACATGTCCCCCGTGTATTAAACCATCAGGGGAACACACTCTCCTCACTTATACTGTTCACCTGGTGACATGTCCCATGTGTATTAAACCATCAGGGGAACACACTCTCCTCACTTATACTGTTCACCTGGTGACATGTCCCATGTATATTAAACAATCAGGAGAACACAATCTCCTCACTTATACTGTTCACCTGGTGACATGTCCCATGTGTATTAAACCATCAGGGGAACACACGCTCCTCACTAATGCTGTTCATCTGGTAACATGTCCCGTGGGTATTAAACCATCAGGGGAACACACTCTCCTCACTTATACTGTTCATGTGGTAACATGTCCCGTGTGTATTAAACCATCAGGGGAACACACTCTCCTCACTTATACTGTTCTCCTGGAAACCTGTCCCGTGTATATTAAGCCATCAGGGGAACACAATCTCCTCACTTATACTGTTCATCTGGTAAAATGTCCCGTGTGTATTAAACCATCAGGGGAGCACACTCTCCTCACTTATACTGTTCATCTGGTAACATGGCCTGTGTATATTAAACCATCAGGGGAAGACAATCTCCTCACTTATACTGTTCATCTGGTAAAATGTCCCGTGTGTATTAAACCATCAGGGGAACACACTCTCCTCACTTATACTGTTCATCTGGTAACATGTCCCGTGTGTATTAAACCATCAGGGGAACCCACTCTCCTCACTTATACTGTTCACTTGTTAACATGTCCCGTGTATATTAAACCATCAGGGGAACACACTCTCCTCACTTATACTGTTCACCTGGTAACATGTCCCGTGTATATTAAGGAATCAGGGGAACACACTCTCCTCACTTATACTGTTCACCTGGTAACATGTCCCGTGTGCATTAAACAATCAGGGGAACACACTCTCCTCACATATACTGTTCACCTGGTGACATGTCCCGGCAGTATAAAACAATCAGGGGAACAAACTCTCCTCACTTATACTGTTCACCTGGAAACATGTCCCGTGTATATTAAACCATCAGGGGAACACACTCTCCTCACTTATGCTGTTCACCTGGTAACATGTCCCATGTATATTAAACCATCAGGGGAACACACTCTCCTCACTTATACTGTTCACCTGGTAACATGTCCCGTGTATATTAAACCATCAGGGGAACACACTCTCCTCACTTATACTGTTCACCTGGTAACATGTCCCGTCAGTATTAAACAATCAGGGGAACAAACTCTCCTCACTTATACTGTTCACCTGGAAACATGTCCCGTGTATATTAAACCATCAGGGGAACACACTCTCCTCACTTATACTGTTCACCTGGTAACATGTCCCGTCAGTATTAAACAATCAGGGGAACAAACTCTCCTCACTTATACTGTTCACCTGGAAACATGTCCCGTGTATATTAAACCATCAGGGGAACACACTCTCCTCACTTATGCTGTTCACCTGGTAACATGTCCCATGTATATTAAACCATCAGGGAAACACACTCTCCTCACTTATACTGTTCACCTGGTAACATGTCCCATGTGTATTAAACCATCAGGGGAACACACGCTCCTCACTAATGCTGTTCATCTGGTAACATGTCCCGTGTGTATTAAACCATCAGGGGAACACAATCTCCTCACTTATACTGTTCATGTGGTACCATGTCCCGTGTGTATTAAACCATCAGGGGAACACACTCTACTAACTTATACTGTTCACCTGGAAACCTGTCCCGTGTATATTAAGCCATCAGGGGAACACAATCTCCTGACTTATACTGTTCATCTGGTAAAATGTCCCGTGTGTATTAAACCATCAGGGGAACACACTCTCCTCACTTATACTGTTCATCTGGTAACATGTCCTGTGTATATTAAACCATCAGGGGAAGACAATCTCCTCACTTATACTGTTCATCTGGTAAAATGTCCCGTGTGTATTAAACCATCAGGGGAACACACTCTCCTCACTTATACTGTTCATCTGGTAACATGTCCTGTGTGTATTAAACCATCAGGGGAACCCTCTCTCCTCACTTATACTGTTCACTTGTTAACATGTCCCGTGTATATTAATCCATCAGGGGAACACACTCTCCTCACTTATACTGTTCACCTGGTAACATGTCCCGTGTATATTAAGGAATCAGGGGAACTCACTCTCCTCACTTATACTGTTCACCTGGTAACATCTCCCGTGTGCATTAAACAATCAGGGGAACACTCTCTCCTCACATATACTATTCACCTGGTGACATGTCCCGTCAGTATTAAACAATCAGGGGAACAAACTCTCCTCACTTATACTGTTCACCTGGTAACATGTCCCCTCTGTATTAAACCATCAGGGGAACACACTCTCCTCACTTATGCTGTTCACCTGGTAACATGTCCCATGTATATTAAACCATCAGGGGAACACACTCTCCTCACTTATACTGTTCACATGGTAACATGTCCCGTGTATATTAAACCATCAGGGGAACACACTCTCCTCACTTATACTGTTCACCTGGTAACATGTCCTGTGTGCATTAAACCATCAGGGGAACACACTGTCTTCAATTATACTGTTCACCTGGCAATATGTCCCGTGTCTTTTAAACCATCAGGGGAAAACGCTCTCCTCACTTATACTGTTCACCTGGTAACGTGTCCCGTGTCTCTTAAACCATCAGGGGAACACACTCTCCTCACTTATACTGTTCACCTGGTAACATGTCCCGTGTATATTAAACCATCAGGGGAACACACTCTCCTCACTTATACTGTTCACCTGGTAACATGTCCCGTGTATATTAAACCATCAGGGGAACACACTCTCCTCACTTATACTGTTCACCTGGTAACATGTCCCGTGTATATTAAACCATCAGGGGAACACAGTCTCCTCACTTATACTGTTCACCTGGTAACATGTCCAATGCATATTAAACCATCAGGGGAACACACTCTCCTCACTTCTACTGTTCACCTGGTAACATGTCCCGTGTATATTAAACCATCAGGGGAACACGCTCTCCTCACTTATACTGTTCACCTGGTAACATGTCCCGTGCGTATTAAACCATCAGTGGAACACACTCTCCTCACTTACACTGTTCACCTGGTAACATGTCCCATGTGTATTAAACCATCAGGGGAACACACTCTCCTCACTTATACTGTTCATCTGGTAACATGTCCCGTGCGTATTAATCAATCAGGGGAACACACTCTCCTCACTTATACTGTTCACCTGGTAACATGTCCCGTGCGTATTAAACCATCAGTGGAACACACTCTCCTCACTTACACTGTTCACCTGGTAACATGTCCCATGTGTATTAAACCATCAGGGGAACACACTCTCCTCACTTATACTGTTCATCTGGTAACATGTCCCGTGCGTATTAATCAATCAGGGGAACACACTCTCCTCACTTATACTGTTCACCGGGTAACATGTCCCGTGCGTATTAAACCATCAGTGGAACACACTCTCCTCACTTATACAGTTCACCTGGTGACATGTCCGTGTATATAAAACAATCAGGGGAACACACTCTCCTCATTTATACAGTTCACCTGTTTACATGTCCGTGTATATAAAACAATCAGGGGAACACACTCTCCTCACTTATACTGTTCATCTGGTAACATGTCCCATGTGTATTAAGCCATCAGGGGAACAAACTCTCCTCACTTATACAGTTCACCTGGATACATGTCCGTGTATATAAAACAATCAGGGGAACACACTCTCCTCACTTATACAGTTCACCTGTTGACATGTCCGTGTTTATAAAACAATCAGGGGAACACACTCTCCTCACTTATACTGTTCACCTGGTAACATGTCCCGTGTATATTAAACCATCAGGGGAACACGCTCTCCTCACTTATACTGTTCACCTGGTAACATGTCCCGTGTATATTAAACCATCAGGGGAACACACTCTCCTCACTTATCCTGTTCACCTTGTAACATGTCCTGTGTATATTAAACAATCAGGGGAACACACTCTCCTCACTTACACTGTTCACCTGGTAACATGTCCCGTGTGTATTAAACCATCAGGGGAACACACTCTCCTCACTTATACTGTTCACCTGGTAACATGTCCCGTGTATATTAAACCATCAGGGGAACACACTCTCCTCACTTATACTGTTCACCTGGTAACATGTCCCGTGTATATTAAACCATCAGGGGAACACACTCTCCTCACTTATACTGTTCACCTGGTAACATGTCCCGTGTGTATTAAACCATCAGGGGAACACACTCTCCTCATTTATACTGTTCACCTGGTAACATGTCCCGTGTATATTAAACCATCAGGGGAACACACTCTCCTCACTTATACTGTTCACCTGGTAACATGTCCCGTGTATATTAAACCATCAGGGGAACACACTCTCCTCACTTATACTGTTCACCTGGTAACATGTCCCGTGTGTATTAAACCATCAGGGGAACACACTCTCCTCACTTATACTGTTCACCTGGTAACATGTCCCGTGTGTATTAAACCATCAGGGGAACACACTCTCCTCACTTATACTGTTCACCTGGTAACATGTCCCGTGTATATTAAACCATCAGGGGAACACACTCTCCTCACTTATACTGTTCACCTGGTAACATGTCCCGTGTATATTAAACCATCAGGGGAACACACTCTCCTCACTTATACTGTTCACCTGGTAACATGTCCCGTGTATATTAGACCATCAGGGGAACACACTCTCCTCACTTATACTGTTCACCTGTTGACATGTCCGTGTATATAAAACAATCAGTGGAACACATTCTCCTCACTTATACTGTTCACCTGGTAACATGTCCCGTGTGTATTAAACCATCAGGGGAACACACTCTCCTCACTTATACTGTTCATCTGCTAACATGTCCCATGTATATTAAACCATCAGGGGAACACAATCTCCTCACTTATACTGTTCACCTGGTAACATGTCCCGTGCGTATTAAACCATCTGGGGAACACATTCTCCTCACTTATACTATTCACCTGTTGACATGTCCCATGTATATTAAACCATCAGGGGAACACACTCTGCTCTCTTAAACTGTTCACCTGGTAACATGTCCCGTGTGTATTAAACAATCAGGGGAACACAGCTCCTCACTTGCACTGTTAACCTGGTAACATGTCCCATGTATATTAAACCATCAGGGGAACACACTCTCCTCACTTAAACCGTTCACCTGGTAACATGTCCCGTGGATATTAAACCATCAGGGGAACACACTCTCCTCACTTATACTGTTCACCTGGTGACATGTCCTGTGTGCATTAAACCATCAGGGGAACACACTCTTCAATTATACTGTTCACCTGGTAACATGTCCCGTGTCTCTTAAACCATCAGGGGAAAACACTCTCCTCACAAATACTGTTCACCTGGTGACATGTCCCGTGTGTATTAAACCATCAGCGGAACAAACTCTCCTCACTTATACTGTTCACCTGGTAACATGTCCCGTGTGTATTAAACAATCAGGGGAACACACTCTCCTCACTTATACTGTTCATCTGGTAACATGTCCCGTGTGTATTAAACAATCAGGGGAACACACTCTCCTCACTTATACTGTTCACCTGGTAACATGTCCCGTGTGTATTAAACAATCAGGGGAACACACTCTCCTCACTTATACTGTTCATCTCGTAACATGTCCCGTGGTGTATTAAACAATCAGGGGAACACACTCTCCTCACTTATACTGTTCATCTGGTAACATATCACGTCAGTATTAAACCATCAGGGGAACACACTCTCCTCACTTATACTGTTCACCTGGTGACATGTCCCGTGTGTATTAAACAATCAGGGGAAAACACTCTCCTCACTTATACTGTTCACCTGGTGACATGTCCCATGTATATTAAACCATCAGGGGAAAACCATCTCCTCACTTACACTTTTCACCTGGTAACATGTCCCATGTATATTAAACCATCAGATGAACACACTCTCCTCACTATACTGTTCATCTGGTAACATGTCCCGTGTATATGAAACCATCAG
This sequence comes from Heterodontus francisci, assembly GCF_036365525.1. Lineage (NCBI taxonomy): Eukaryota > Metazoa > Chordata > Chondrichthyes > Heterodontiformes > Heterodontidae > Heterodontus > Heterodontus francisci. The sequence continues at coordinate 1,716,489 of NW_027140423.1, read as the reverse complement.
GGGAACACACTCTCCTCACTTATACTGTTCACCTGGTAACATGTCCCATGTGCATTAAACCATCAGGGGAACACACTCTCCTCACTTATACTGTTCACCTGGTAACATGTCCCGTGTGTATTGAACAATCAGGGGAACACACTCTCCTCACTTACACTGTTCACCTGGTGAAATGTCCCGTGTGTATTAAAGAATCAGGGGAACACACTCTCCTCACTTATACTGTTCACCTGGTGACATGTCCCGTCAGTATTAAACAATCAGGGGAACAGACTCTCCTCACTTATACTGTTCACCTGGTAACATGTCCCGTGTGTATTAAACAATCAGGGGATCACACTCTCCTCAATTATACTGTTCACCTGGTGACATGTCCCGTGTGTATTAAACCATCAGGGGAACACACTCTCCTCCCTGATACTGTTCACCTGGTAACATGTCCCGTGTGTATTAAACAATCAGGGGAACACACTCTCCTCACTTTTACTGATCATCTGGTAACATGTCCCGTGAGTATTAAACATTCAGGGGAACACACTCTCCTCACTTATACTGTTCACCTGGTAACATGTCCCGTGTGTATTAAACAATCAGGGGAACACACTCTCCTCACTTATACTGATCTTCTGGTAACATGTCCCGTGTGTATTAAACAATCAGGGGAACACACTCTCCTCACTTATACAGTTGACTTGGTGACATGACCCGTGCGTATTAAACAATCAGGGGAACACACTCTCCTCACTTATAAAGTTCATCTGGTAACATGTCCCGTCAGTATTAAACCATCCAGGGAACACACTCTCCTCACTTATACTGTTCACCTGCTAACATGTCTCGTGTATATTAAGCCATCAGGGGAACACACTCTCCTCACTTATACTGTTCACCTGGTAACATGTCCCGTGTGTATTAAACAATCAGGGGAACACACTCTCCTCACTAATACTGATCTTCTGGTAACATGTCCCGTGTGTATTAAACAATCAGGGGAACACACTCTCCTCACTTATACAGTTGACTTGGTGACATGACCCGTGCGTATTAGACAATCAGGGGAACACACTCTCCTCACTTATAAAGTTCATCTGGTAACATGTCCCGTCAGTATTAAACCATCCAGGGAACACACTCTCCTCACTTATACTGTTCACCTGGTAACATGTCCCGTGTGCATTAAACCATCAGGGGAAAACACTCTCCTCACTTATACTGTTCACCTGGTAACATGTCCCGTGTATATTAAGCCATCAGGGGAAGACACTCTCCTCACTTATACTGTTCACCTGGTAACATGTCCCGTGTCTCTTAAACCATCAGGGGAAAACACTCTCCTCACTTATACTGTTCACCTGGTAACATGTCCCGTGTATATTAAGCCATCAGGGGAAGACACTCTCCTCACTTATACTGTTCACCTGGTAACAAGCCCTGTGTGTATTAAACAATCAGGGGAACACACTCTCCTCACTTATACTGTTCACCTGGTAACATGTCCCGTATATATTAAACAATCAGGGGAACACACTCTCCTCACTTATACTGTTCACCTGGTAACATGTCCCGTGTATATTAAACCATCAGGGGAACACACTCTCCTCACTTATACTGTTCACCTGGTGACATGTCCCGTCAGTTATTAAACAATCAGGGGAACAAACTCTCCTCACTTATACTGTTCATCTGGTAACATGTCCCGTGTATATTAAACCATCAGGGGAACACAGTCTCCTCACTTATACTGTTCACCTGGTAACATGTCCCGTGTGTATTAAACAATCAGGGGAACACACTCTCCTCATTTATACTGTTCACCTGTTAACATATCACGTCAGTAGTAAACAATCAGGGGAACACACTCTCCTCACTTATACTGTTCACCTGGTGACATGTCCCGTGTATATTAAGCCATCAGGGGAACACACTCTCCTCACTTATACTGTTCATCTGGTAACATATCACGTCAGTAGTAAACAATCAGGGGAACACACTCTCCTCACTTATACTGTTCATCTGGTAACATGTCCTGTGTGTATTAAACCATCAGGGGAACACACGCTCCTCACTTATACTGTTCATCTGGTAACATATCACGTCAGTAGTAAACAATCAGGGGAAGACACTCTCCTCACTTATACTGCTCATCTGGTAACATGTCCCGTGTGTATTCAACAATCAGGGGAAAACACTCTCCTCACTTATACAGTTCATCTGGTAACATGTCCCGTCAGTATTAAACCATCCAGGGAACACACTCTCCTCACTTATACTGTTCACCTGGTAACATGTCCCGTGTATATTAAGCCATCAGGGGAACACACTCTCCTCACTTATACTGTTCAACTGGTAACATGTCCCGTCAGTGTTAAACCATCCAGGGAACACACTCTCCTCACTTATACTGTTCACCTGGTAACATGTCCCGTGTGCATTAAACCATCAGGGGAACACACTCTCCTCACTTCTACTGTTCACCTGGTAACATGTCCCGTGTGTATTAAACAATCAGGGGAACACACTCGCCTCACTTATACTGTTCATCTGGTAACATTTCCCGTGTGCATTAAACCATCAGGGGAAGACACTCTCCTCACTTATACTGTTCACCTGGTAACATGTCCCGTGTATATTAAACCATCAGGGGAACACGCTCTCCTCACTTATACTGTTCACCTGGTTACATGTCCAATGGTTATTAAACAATCAGGGGAACACACTCTCCTCACTTACACTGTTCACCTGGTGACATGTCCCATGTATATTAAACTATCAGGGGAACACACTCTCCTCACTTATACTGTTCACCTGGTAACATGTCCCGTGTGTATTAAACCATCAGGGGAACACACTCTCCTCACTTATGCTGTTCACCTAGTCACATGTCCCGTGCGTATTAAACCATCAGGGGAACACACTCTCCTCACTTATACTGTTCACCTGTTGACATGTCCGTGTATATAAAACAATCAGGGGAACACACTCTCCTCACTTATACTGTTCATCTGGTAACATGTCCCATGTGTATTAAACCATCAGGGGAACAAACTCTCCTCACTTATACAGTTCACCTGGTGACATGTCCCGTGTATATTAAACAATCAGGAGAACACATTCTCCTCACTTATACTGTTCATCTGGTAACATGTCCCGTGAGTATTAAACCATCAGGGGAACACACTCTCCTCACTTATACTGTTCACCTGGAAACATGTCCCGTATATATTAAACCATCAGTGGAACACACTCTCCTCACTTATACTGTTCATGTGGTAACATGTCCCGCGTGTATTAAACCATCAGGGGAAAACACTCTCCTCACTTATACTGTTCACCTGGAAACATGTCCCGTATATATTAAACCATCAGGGGAACACACTCTCCTCACTTATACTGTTCATCTGGTAACATGTCCCGTGAGTATTAAACCATCAGGTGAACACACTCTCCTCACTTATACTGTTCATGTGGTAACATGTCCCGTGTGTATTAAACCATCAGGGGAACACACTCTCCTCACTTATGCTGTTCACCTGGTAACATGTCCCGTGTATATTAAGGAATCAGGGGAACACACTCTCCTCACTTATACTGTTCACCTGGTAACATGTCCCGTGTGCATTAAACAATCAGGGGAACACACTCTCCTCACTTATACTGTTCACCTCGTAACATGTCCCGTGTATATTAAGGAATCAGGGGAACACACTCTCCTCACTTATACTGTTCACCTGGTAACATGTCCCGTGTGCATTAAACAATCAGGGGAACACACTCTCCTCACTTATACTGTTCACCTGGTAACATGTCCCGTGTATATTAAGGAATCAGGGGAACACACTCTCCTCACTTATACTGTTCATCTGGTAACATGTCCCGTGTGCATTAAACAATCAGGGGAACACACTCTCCTCACTTATACTGTTCACCTGGTGACATGTCCCGTCAGTATTAAACAATCAGGGGAACAAACTCTCCTCACTTATACTGTTCATGTGGTAACATGTCCCATGTGTATTAAACCATCAGGGGAACACACTCTCCTCACTTATACTGTTCACCTGGTAACATGTCCCGTGTGCATTAAACAATCAGGGGAACACACTCTCCTCACTTATACTGTTCACCTGGTAACATGTCCCGTGTATATTAAGGAATCAGGGGAACACACTCTCCTCACTTATACTGTTCACCTGGTAACATGTCCCGTGTGCATTAAACAATCAGGGGAACACACTCTCCTCACTTATACTGTTCACCTGGTAACATGTCCCGTGTATATTAAGGAATCAGGGGAACACACTCTCCTCACTTATACTGTTCATCTGGTAACATGTCCCGTGTGCATTAAACAATCAGGGGAACACACTCTCCTCACTTATACTGTTCACCTGGTGACATGTCCCGTCAGTATTAAACAATCAGGGGAACAAACTCTCCTCACTTATACTGTTCATGTGGTAACATGTCCCATGTGTATTAAACCATCAGGGGAACACATTCTCCTCACTTATACTGTTCACCTGGTAACATGTCCCGTGTATATTAAACCATCAGGGGAACACACTCTCCTCACTTATACTGTTCACCTGGTGACATGTCCTGTGTATATTAAACCATCAGGGGAACACACTCTCCTCACTTATGCAGTTCACCTGGGAACATGTCCTGTGTCTATTAAACCATCAGGGGAAACCACTCTCCTCACATATTCTGTTCACCTGGTAACATGACCCGTGCGTATTAAACCATCAGCGGAACACACTCTCCTCACTTATACTGTTCACCTGATGACATGTCCGTGTATATAAAACCAACAGCGGAACACACTCTCCTCACTTATACTGTTCACCTGGTAACATGTCCCCCGTGTATTAAACCATCAGGGGAACACACTCTCCTCACTTATTCTGTTCACCTGGTAACATGTCCCCCGTGTATTAAACCATCAGGGAAACACACTCTCCTCACTTATACTGTTCACCTGGTGACATGTCCCATGTGTATTAAACCATCAGGGGAACACACTCTCCTCACTTATACTGTTCACCTGGTGACATGTCCCATGTATATTAAACAATCAGGAGAACACAATCTCCTCACTTATACTGTTCACCTGGTGACATGTCCCATGTGTATTAAACCATCAGGGGAACACACGCTCCTCACTAATGCTGTTCATCTGGTAACATGTCCCGTGTGTATTAAACCATCAGGGGAACACAATCTCCTCACTTATACTGTTCATGTGGTAACATGTCCCGTGTGTATTAAACCATCAGGGGAACACACTCTACTCACTTATACTGTTCACCTGGAAACCTGTCCCGTGTATATTAAGCCATCAGGAGAACACAATCTCCTCACTTATACTGTTCATCTGGTAAAATGTCCCGTGTGTATTAAACCATCAGGGGAACACACTCTCCTCACTTATACTGTTAATCTGGTAACATGTCCTGTGTATATTAAACCATCAGGGGAAGACAATCTCCTCACTTATACTGTTCATCTGGTAAAATGTCCCGTGTGTATTAAACCATCAGGGGAACACACTCTCCTCACTTATACTGTTCATCTGGTAACATGTCCCGTGTGTATTAAACCATCAGGGGAACCCTCTCTCCTCACTTATACTGTTCACTTGTTAACATGTCCCGTGTATATTAATCCATCAGGGGAACACACTCTCCTCACTTATACTGTTCACCTGGTAACATGTCCCGTGTATATTAAGGAATCAGGGGAACTCACTCTCCTCACTTATACTGTTCACCTGGTAACATGTCCCGTGTGCATTAAACCATCAGGGGAACACACTCTCCTCACATATACTGTTCACCTGGTGACATGTCCCGTCAGTATTAAACAATCAGGGGAACAAACTCTCCTCACTTATACTGTTCACCTGGAAACATGTCCCGTGTATATTAAACCATCAGGGGAACACACTCTCCTCACTTATGCTGTTCACCTGGTAACATGTCCCATGTATATTAAACCATCAGGGGAACACACTCTCCTCACTTATACTGTTCACCTGGTAACATGTCCCGTGTATATTAAACCATCAGGGGAACACACTCTCCTCACTTATACTGTTCACCTGGTAACATGTCCTGTGTGCATTAAACCATCAGGGGAACACACTGTCTTCAATTATAATGTTCACCTGGCAATATGTCCCGTGTCTTTTAAACCATCAGGGGAAAACGCTCTCCTCACTTATACTGTTCACCTGGTAACGTGTCCCGTGTCTCTTAAACCATCAGGGGAACACACTCTCCTCACTTATACTGTTCACCTGGTAACATGTCCCGTGTATATTAAACCATCAGGGGAACACACTCTCCTCACTTATACTGTTCACCTGGTAACATGTCCCGTGCGTATTAAACCATCAGGGGAACACACTCTCCTCACTTACACTGTTCACCTGGTAACATGTCCCGTGCGTATTAATCAATCAGGGGAACACAATCTCCTCACTTATACTGTTCACCTGGTAACATGTCCCGTGCGTATTAAACCATCAGGGGAACACACTCTCCTCACTTATACAGTTCACCTGGTGACATGTCCGTGTATATAAAACAATCAGGGGAACACACTCTCCTCACTTATACAGTTCACCTGTTGACATGTCCGTGTATATAAAACAATCAGGGGAACACACTCTCCTCACTTATACTGTTCATCTGGTAACATGTCCCATGTGTAATAAGCCATCAGGGGAACAAACTCTCCTCACTTATACAGTTCACCTGGTTACATGTCCCGTGTATATTAAACAATCAGGGGAACACACTCTCCTCACTTATACAGTTCACCTGTTGACATGTCCGTGTATATAAAACAATCAGGGGAACACACTCTCCTCACTTATACTGTTCACCTGGTAACATGTCCCATGTATATTAAACCATCAGGGGAACACACTCTCCTCACTTATACTGTTCACCTGGTAACATGTCCCGTGTATATTAAACCATCAGGGGAACACACTCTCCTCACTTATCCTGTTCACCTTGTAACATGTCCTGTGTATATTAAACAATCAGGGGAACACACTCTCCTCACTTACACTGTTCACCTGGTAACATGTCCCGTGTGTATTAAACCATCAGGGGAACACACTCTCCTCACTTATACTGTTCACCTGGTAACATGTCCCGTGTATATTAAACCATCAGGGGAACACGCTCTCCTCACTTATCCTGTTCACCTTGTAACATGTCCTGTGTATATTAAACAATCAGGGGAACACACTCTCCTCACTTATACTGTTCACCTGTTGACATGTCCGTGTATATAAAACAATCAGTGGAACACATTCTCCTCACTTATACTGTTCACCTGGTAACATGTCACGTGTGTATTAAACCATCAGGGGAACACACTCTCCTCACTTATACTGTTCACCTGGTAACATGTCCCGTGCGTATTAAACCATCTGGGGAACACATTCTCCTCACTTATACTATTCACCTGTTGACATGTCCCATGTATATTAAACCATCAGGGGAACACACTCTGCTCTCTTAAACTGTTCACCTGGTAACATGTCCCATGTATATTAAACCATCAGGGGAACACACTCTCCTCACTTAAACCGTTCACCTGGTAACATGTCCCGTGGATATTAAACCATCAGGGGAACACACTCTCCTCACTTATACTGTTCACCTGGTAACATGTCCTGTGTGCATTAAACCATCAGGGGAACACACTCTTCAATTATACTGTTCACCTGGTAACATGTCCCGTGTCTCTTAAACCATCAGGGGAAAACATTCTCCTCACAAATACTGTTCACCTGGTAACATGCCCTGTGTGTATTAAACAATCAGGGGAACACACTCTCCTCACTTATACTGATCACCTGGTAACATGTCCCGTTTGCATTAAACAATCAGGGGAACACACTCTCCTCACTTATACTGTTCACCTGGTAACATGCCCTGTGTGTATTAAACAATCAGGGGAACACACTCTCCTCACTTATACTGTTCACCTGGTAACATGCCCTGTGTGTATTAAACAATCAGGTGAACACACTCTCCTCACAAATACTGTTCACCTGGTAACATGCCATGTGTGTATTAAACAATCAGGGGAACACACTCTCCTCACTTATACTGTTCACCTGGTAACATGTCCCGTGTGTATTAAACAATCAGGGGAACACACTCTCCTCACTTACACTGTTCATCTGGTGACATGTCCCGTGTATATTAAACCATCAGGGGAACACACTCTCCTCACTTATACTGTTCACCTGGTAACATGTCCCGTGTGTATTAAACAATCAGGGGAACACACTCTCCTCACTTATACTGTTCATCTGGTAACATGTCCCGTGTGTATTAAACAATCAGGGGAACACACTCTCCTCACTTATACTGTTCACCTGGTAACATGTCCCGTGTGTATTAAACAATCAGGGGAACACTCTCTCCTCACTTATACTGTTCATCTGGTAACTTGTCCCGTGGTGTATTAAACAATCAGGGGAACACACTCTCCTCACTTATACTGTTCATCTGGTAACATGTCCCGTGTATATTAAGGAATCAGGGGAACTCACTCTCCTCACTTATACTGTTCACCTGGTAACATGTCCCGTGTGCATTAAACAATCAGGGGAACACACTCTCCTCACATATACTGTTCACCTGGTGACATGTCCAGTCAGTATTAAACAATCAGGGGAACAAATTCTCCTCACTTATACTGTTCACCTGGAAACATGTCCCGTGTATATTAAACCATCAGGGGAACACACTCTCCTCACTTATGCTGTTCACCTGGTAACATGTCCCATGGGTATTAAACAATCAGGGGAACACACTCTCCTCACTTATACTGTTCACCTGGAAACATGTCCCGTGTATATTAAACCATCAGGGGAACACACTCTCCTCACTTATCCTGTTCACCTTGTAACATGTCCAGTGTATATTAAACAATCAGGGGAACACACTCTCCTCACTTATACTGTTCACCTGTTGACATGTCCGTGTATATAAAACAATCAGTGGAACACATTCTCCTCACTTATACTGTTCACCTGGTAACATGTCCCGTGTGTATTAAACCATCAGGGGAACACACTCTCCTCACTTATACTGTTCATCTGCTAACATGTCCCATGTATATTAAACCATCAGGGGAACACAATCTCCTCACTTATACTGTTCACCTGGTAACATGTCCCGTGCGTATTAAACCATCTGGGGAACACATTCTCCTCACTTATACTATTCACCTGGTGACATGTCCCATGTATATTAAACCATCAGGGGAACACACTCTGCTCTCTTAAACTGTTCACCTGGTAACATGTCCCGTGTGTATTAAACAATCAGGGGAACACAGTCTCCTCACTTGCACTGTTAACCTGGTAACATGTCCCATGTATATTAAACCATCAGGGGAACACACTCTCCTCACTTAAACCGTTCACCTGGTAACATGTCCCGTGGATATTAAACCATCAGGGGAACACACTCTCCTCACTTATACAGTTCACCTGTTGACATGTCCGTGTATATAAAACAATCAGGGGAACACACTCTCCTCACTTATACTGTTCACCTGGTAACATGTCCCATGTATATTAAACCATCAGGGGAACACACTCTCCTCACTTATACTGTTCACCTGGTAACATGTCCCGTGTATATTAAACCATCAGGGGAACACACTCTCCTCACTTATCCTGTTCACCTTGTAACATGTCCTGTGTATATTAAACAATCAGGGGAACACACTCTCCTCACTTACAATGTTCACCTGGTAACATGTCCCGTGTGTATTAAACCATCAGGGGAACACACTCTCCTCACTTATACTGTTCACCTGGTAACATGTCCCGTGTATATTAAACCATCAGGGGAACACGCTCTCCTCACTTATACTGTTCACCTGGTAACATGTCCCGTGTATATGAAACCATCAGGGGAACACACTCTCCTCACTTATACTGTTCATCTGGTAACATGTCCCGTGCGTATTAAACCATCTGGGGAACACATTCTCCTCACTTATACTATTCACCTTTTGACATGTCCCATGTATATTAAACCATCAGGGGAACACACTCTGCTCTCTTAAACTGTTCACCTGGTAACATGTCCCGTGTGTATTAAACAATCAGGGGAACACACTCTCCTCACTTATACTGTTCACCTGGTAACATGTCCCATGGGTATTAAACAATCAGGGGAACACACTCTCCTCACTTATCCTGTTCACCTTGTAACATGTCCTGTGTATATTAAACAATCAGGGGAACACACTCTCCTCACTTATACTGTTCACCTGTTGACATGTCCGTGTATATAAAACAATCAGTGGAACACATTCTCCTCACTTATACTGTTCACCTGGTAACATGTCCCGTGTGTATTAAACCATCAGGGGAACACACTCTCCTCACTTATACTGTTCATCTGGTAACATGTCCCGTGCGTATTAAACCATCTGGGGAACACATTCTCCTCACTTATACTATTCATCTTTTGACATGTCCCATGTATATTAAACCATCAGGGGAACACACTCTGCTCTCTTAAACTGTTCACCTGGTAACATGTCCCATGTATATTAAACCATCAGGGGAACACACTCTCCTCACTTAAACCGTTCACCTGGTAACATGTCCCGTGGATATTAAACCATCAGGGGAACACACTCTCCTCACTTATACTGTTCACCTGGTAACATGTCCTGTGTGCATTAAACCATCAGGGGAACACACTCTTCAATTATACTGTTCACCTGGTAACATGTCCCGTGTCTCTTAAACCATCAGGGGAAAACACTCTCCTCACAAATACTGTTCACCTGGTAACATGCCCTGTGTGTATTAAACAATCAGGGGAACACACTCTCCTCACTTATACTGATCACCTGGTAACATGTCCCGTGTGCATTAAACAATCAGGGGAACACACTCTCCTCACTTATACTGTTCACCTGGTAACATGCCCTGTGTGTATTAAACAATCAGGGGAACACACTCTCCTCACTTATACTGTTCACCTGGTAACATGCCCTGTGTGTATTAAACAATCAGGTGAACACACTCTCCTCACAAATACTGTTCACCTGGTAACATGCCATGTGTGTATTAAACAATCAGGGGAACACACTCTCCTCACTTATACTGTTCACCTGGTAACATGTCCCGTGTGTATTAAACAATCAGGGGAACACACTCTCCTCACTTACACTGTTCATCTGGTGACATGTCCCGTGTATATTAAACCATCAGGGGAACACACTCTCCTCACTTATACTGTTCACCTGGTAACATGTCCCGTGTGTATTAAACAATCAGGGGAACACACTCTCCTCACTTATACTGTTCATCTGGTAACATGTCCCGTGTGTATTAAACAATCAGGGGAACACACTCTCCTCACTTATACTGTTCACCTGGTAACATGTCCCGTGTGTATTAAACAATCAGGGGAACACACTCTCCTCACTTATACTGTTCATCTGGTAACTTGTCCCGTGGTGTATTAAACAATCAGGGGAACACACTCTCCTCACTTATACTGTTCATCTGGTAACATGTCCCGTGTATATTAAGGAATCAGGGGAACTCACTCTCCTCACTTATACTGTTCACCTGGTAACATGTCCCGTGTGCATTAAACAATCAGGGGAACACACTCTCCTCACATATACTGTTCACCTGGTGACATGTCCAGTCAGTATTAAACAATCAGGGGAACAAACTCTCCTCACTTATACTGTTCACCTGGAAACATGTCCCGTGTATATTAAACCATCAGGGGAACACACTCTCCTCACTTATGCTGTTCACCTGGTAACATGTCCCATGGGTATTAAACAATCAGGGGAACACACTCTCCTCACTTATACTGTTCACCTGTTGACATGTCCGTGTATATAAAACAATCAGTGGAACACATTCTCCTCACTTATACTGTTCACCTGGTAACATGTCCCGTGTGTATTAAACCATCAGGGGAACACACTCTCCTCACTTATACTGTTCATCTGCTAACATGTCCCATGTATATTAAACCATCAGGGGAACACAATCTCCTCACTTATACTGTTCACCTGGTAACATGTCCCGTGCGTATTAAACCATCTGGGGAACACATTCTCCTCACTTATACTATTCACCTGGTGACATGTCCCATGTATATTAAACCATCAGGGGAACACACTCTGCTCTCTTAAACTGTTCACCTGGTAACATGTCCCGTGTGTATTAAACAATCAGGGGAACACAGTCTCCTCACTTGCACTGTTAACCTGGTAACATGTCCCATGTATATTAAACCATCAGGGGAACACACTCTCCTCACTTAAACCGTTCACCTGGTAACATGTCCCGTGGATATTAAACCATCAGGGGAACACACTCTCCTCACTTATACTGTTCACCTGGTAACATGCCCTGTGTGCATTAAACCATCAGGGGAACACACTCTTCAATTATACTGTTCACCTGGTAACATGTCCCGTGTCTCTTAAACCATCAGGGGAAAACACTCTCCTCACAAATACTGTTCACCTGGTAACATGCCCTGTGTGTATTAAACAATCAGGGGAACACACTCTCCTCACTTATACTGATCACCTGGTAACATGTCCCGTGTGCATTAAACAATCAGGGGAACACACTCTCCTCACTTATACTGTTCACCTGGTAACATGCCCTGTGTGTATTAAACAATCAGGGGAACACACTCTCCTCACTTATACTGTTCACCTGGTAACATGCCCTGTGTATATTAAACAATCAGGTGAACACACTCTCCTCACAAATACTGTTCACCTGGTAACATGCCATGTGTGTATTAAACAATCAGGGGAACACACTCTCCTCACTTATACTGTTCACCTGGTAACATGTCCCGTGTGTATTAAACAATCAGGGGAACACACTCTCCTCACTTACACTGTTCATCTGGTGACATGTCCCGTGTGTATTAAACCATCAGGGGAACACACTCTCCTCACTTATACTGTTCACCTGGTAACATGTCCCGTGTGTATTAAACAATCAGGGGAACACACTCTCCTCACTTATACTGTTCATCTGGTAACATGTCCCGTGTGTATTAAACAATCAGGGGAACACACTCTCCTCACATATACTGTTCACCTGGTAACATGTCCCGTGTGTATTAAACAATCAGGGGAACACACTCTCCTCACTTATACTGTTCATCTGGTAACATGTCCCGTGGTGTATTAAACAATCAGGGGAACACACTCTCCTCACTTATACTGTTCACCTGGTAACATGTCCCGTGTATATTAAGGAATCAGGGGAACTCACTCTCCTCACTTATACTGTTCACCTGGTAACATGTCCCGTGTGCATTAAACAATCAGGGGAACACACTCTCCTCACATATACTGTTCACCTGGTGACATGTCCCGTCAGTATTAAACAATCAGGGGAACAAACTCTCCTCACTTATACTGTTCACCTGGAAACATGTCCCGTGTATATTAAACCATCAGGGGAACACACTCTCCTCACTTATGCTGTTCACCTGGTAACATGTCCCATGTATATTAAACCATCAGGGGAACACACTCTCCTCACTTATACTGTTCACCTGGTAACATGTCCCGTGTATATTAAACCATCAGCGGAACACACTCTACTCACTTATACTGTTCACCTGGTAACATGTCCTGTGTGCATTAAACCATCAGGGGAACACACTGTCTTCAATTATACTGTTCACCTGGCAATATGTCCCGTGTCTTTTAAACCATCAGGGGAAAACGCTCTCCTCACTTATACTGTTCACCTGGTAACGTGTCCCGTGTCTCTTAAACCATCAGGGGAACACACTCTCCTCACTTATACTGTTCATCTGCTAACATGTCCCATGTATATTAAACCATCAGGGGAACACAATCTCCTCACTTATACTGTTCACCTGGTAACATGTCCCGTGCGTATTAAACCATCTGGGGAACACATTCTCCTCACTTATACTATTCACCTGGTGACATGTCCCATGTATATTAAACCATCAGGGGAACACACTCTGCTCTCTTAAACTGTTCACCTGGTAACATGTCCCGTGTGTATTAAACAATCAGGGGAACACAGTCTCCTCACTTGCACTGTTAACCTGGTAACATGTCCCATGTATATTAAACCATCAGGGGAACACAGTCTCCTCACTTAAACCGTTCACCTGGTAACATGTCCCGTGGATATTAAACCATCAGGGGAACACACTCTCCTCACTTATACAGTTCACCTGTTGACATGTCCGTGTATATAAAACAATCAGGGGAACACACTCTCCTCACTTATACTGTTCACCTGGTAACATGTCCCATGTATATTAAACCATCAGGGGAACACACTCTCCTCACTTATACTGTTCACCTGGTAACATGTCCCGTGTATATTAAACCATCAGGGGAACACACTCTCCTCACTTATCCTGTTCACCTTGTAACATGTCCTGTGTATATTAAACAATCAGGGGAACACACTCTCCTCACTTACACTGTTCACCTGGTAACATGTCCCGTGTGTATTAAACCATCAGGGGAACACACTCTCCTCACTTATACTGTTCACCTGGTAACATGTCCCGTGTATATTAAACCATCAGGGGAACACGCTCTCCTCACTTATACTGTTCACCTGGTAACATGTCCCGTGTATATGAAACCATCAGGGGAACACACTCTCCTCACTTATACTGTTCATCTGGTAACATGTCCCGTGCGTATTAAACCATCTGGGGAACACATTCTCCTCACTTATACTATTCACCTTTTGACATGTCCCATGTATATTAAACCATCAGGGGAACACACTCTGCTCTCTTAAACTGTTCACCTGGTAACATGTCCCGTGTGTATTAAACAATCAGGGGAACACACTCTCCTCACTTATACTGTTCACCTGGTAACATGTCCCATGGGTATTAAACAATCAGGGGAACACACTCTCCTCACTTATCCTGTTCACCTTGTAACATGTCCTGTGTATATTAAACAATCAGGGGAACACACTCTCCTCACTTATACTGTTCACCTGTTGACATGTCCGTGTATATAAAACAATCAGTGGAACACATTCTCCTCACTTATACTGTTCACCTGGTAACATGTCCCGTGTGTATTAAACCATCAGGGGAACACACTCTCCTCACTTATACTGTTCATCTGGTAACATGTCCCGTGCGTATTAAACCATCTGGGGAACACATTCTCCTCACTTATACTATTCATCTTTTGACATGTCCCATGTATATTAAACCATCAGGGGAACACACTCTGCTCTCTTAAACTGTTCACCTGGTAACATGTCCCATGTATATTAAACCATCAGGGGAACACACTCTCCTCACTTAAACCGTTCACCTGGTAACATGTCCCGTGGATATTAAACCATCAGGGGAACACACTCTCCTCACTTATACTGTTCACCTGGTAACATGTCCTGTGTGCATTAAACCATCAGGGGAACACACTCTTCAATTATACTGTTCACCTGGTAACATGTCCCGTGTCTCTTAAACCATCAGGGGAAAACACTCTCCTCACAAATACTGTTCACCTGGTAACATGCCCTGTGTGTATTAAACAATCAGGGGAACACACTCTCCTCACTTATACTGATCACCTGGTAACATGTCCCGTGTGCATTAAACAATCAGGGGAACACACTCTCCTCACTTATACTGTTCACCTGGTAACATGCCCTGTGTGTATTAAACAATCAGGGGAACACACTCTCCTCACTTATACTGTTCACCTGGTAACATGCCCTGTGTGTATTAAACAATCAGGTGAACACACTCTGCTCTCTTAAACTGTTCACCTGGTAACATGTCCCGTGTGTATTAAACAATCAGGGGAACACACTCTCCTCACTTATACTGTTCACCTGGTAACATGTCCCATGGGTATTAAACAATCAGGGGAACACACTCTCCTCACTTATCCTGTTCACCTTGTAACATGTCCTGTGTATATTAAACAATCAGGGGAACACACTCTCCTCACTTATACTGTTCACCTGTTGACATGTCCGTGTATATAAAACAATCAGTGGAACACATTCTCCTCACTTATACTGTTCACCTGGTAACATGTCCCGTGTGTATTAAACCATCAGGGGAACACACTCTCCTCACTTATACTGTTCATCTGGTAACATGTCCCGTGCGTATTAAACCATCTGGGGAACACATTCTCCTCACTTATACTATTCATCTTTTGACATGTCCCATGTATATTAAACCATCAGGGGAACACACTCTGCTCTCTTAAACTGTTCACCTGGTAACATGTCCCATGTATATTAAACCATCAGGGGAACACACTCTCCTCACTTAAACCGTTCACCTGGTAACATGTCCCGTGGATATTAAACCATCAGGGGAACACACTCTCCTCACTTATACTGTTCACCTGGTAACATGTCCTGTGTGCATTAAACCATCAGGGGAACACACTCTTCAATTATACTGTTCACCTGGTAACATGTCCCGTGTCTCTTAAACCATCAGGGGAAAACACTCTCCTCACAAATACTGTTCACCTGGTAACATGCCCTGTGTGTATTAAACAATCAGGGGAACACACTCTCCTCACTTATACTGATCACCTGGTAACATGTCCCGTGTGCATTAAACAATCAGGGGAACACACTCTCCTCACTTATACTGTTCACCTGGTAACATGCCCTGTGTGTATTAAACAATCAGGGGAACACACTCTCCTCACTTATACTGTTCACCTGGTAACATGCCCTGTGTGTATTAAACAATCAGGTGAACACACTCTCCTCACAAATACTGTTCACCTGGTAACATGCCATGTGTGTATTAAACAATCAGGGGAACACACTCTCCTCACTTATACTGTTCACCTGGTAACATGTCCCGTGTGTATTAAACAATCAGGGGAACACACTCTCCTCACTTACACTGTTCATCTGGTGACATGTCCCGTGTATATTAAACCATCAGGGGAACACACTCTCCTCACTTATACTGTTCACCTGGTAACATGTCCCGTGTGTATTAAACAATCAGGGGAACACACTCTCCTCACTTATACTGTTCATCTGGTAACATGTCCCGTGTGTATTAAACAATCAGGGGAACACACTCTCCTCACTTATACTGTTCACCTGGTAACATGTCCCGTGTGTATTAAACAATCAGGGGAACACACTCTCCTCACTTATACTGTTCATCTGGTAACTTGTCCCGTGGTGTATTAAACAATCAGGGGAACACACTCTCCTCACTTATACTGTTCATCTGGTAACATGTCCCGTGTATATTAAGGAATCAGGGGAACTCACTCTCCTCACTTATACTGTTCACCTGGTAACATGTCCCGTGTGCATTAAACAATCAGGGGAACACACTCTCCTCACATATACTGTTCACCTGGTGACATGTCCAGTCAGTATTAAACAATCAGGGGAACAAACGCTCCTCACTTATACTGTTCACCTGGAAACATGTCCCGTGTATATTAAACCATCAGGGGAACACACTCTCCTCACTTATGCTGTTCACCTGGTAACATGTCCCATGGGTATTAAACAATCAGGGGAACACACTCTCCTCACTTATACTGTTCACCTGTTGACATGTCCGTGTATATAAAACAATCAGTGGAACACATTCTCCTCACTTATACTGTTCACCTGGTAACATGTCCCGTGTGTATTAAACCATCAGGGGAACACACTCTCCTCACTTATACTGTTCATCTGCTAACATGTCCCATGTATATTAAACCATCAGGGGAACACAATCTCCTCACTTATACTGTTCACCTGGTAACATGTCCCGTGCGTATTAAACCATCTGGGGAACACATTCTCCTCACTTATACTATTCACCTGGTGACATGTCCCATGTATATTAAACCATCAGGGGAACACACTCTGCTCTCTTAAACTGTTCACCTGGTAACATGTCCCGTGTGTATTAAACAATCAGGGGAACACAGTCTCCTCACTTGCACTGTTAACCTGGTAACATGTCCCATGTATATTAAACCATCAGGGGAACACACTCTCCTCACTTAAACCGTTCACCTGGTAACATGTCCCGTGGATATTAAACCATCAGGGGAACACACTCTCCTCACTTATACTGTTCACCTGGTAACATGTCCTGTGTGCATTAAACCATCAGGGGAACACACTCTTCAATTATACTGTTCACCTGGTAACATGTCCCGTGTCTCTTAAACCATCAGGGGAAAACACTCTCCTCACAAATACTGTTCACCTGGTAACATGCCCTGTGTGTATTAAACAATCAGGGGAACACACTCTCCTCACTTATACTGATCACCTGGTAACATGTCCCGTGTGCATTAAACAATCAGGGGAACACACTCTCCTCACTTATACTGTTCACCTGGTAACATGCCCTGTGTGTATTAAACAATCAGGGGAACACACTCTCCTCACTTATACTGTTCACCTGGTAACATGCCCTGTGTATATTAAACAATCAGGTGAACACACTCTCCTCACAAATACTGTTCACCTGGTAACATGCCATGTGTGTATTAAACAATCAGGGGAACACACTCTCCTCACTTATACTGTTCACCTGGTAACATGTCCCGTGTGTATTAAACAATCAGGGGAACACACTCTCCTCACTTACACTGTTCATCTGGTGACATGTCCCGTGTGTATTAAACCATCAGGGGAACACACTCTCCTCACTTATACTGTTCACCTGGTAACATGTCCCGTGTGTATTAAACAATCAGGGGAACACACTCTCCTCACTTATACTGTTCATCTGGTAACATGTCCCGTGTGTATTAAACAATCAGGGGAACACACTCTCCTCACATATACTGTTCACCTGGTAACATGTCCCGTGTGTATTAAACAATCAGGGGAACACACTCTCCTCACTTATACTGTTCATCTGGTAACATGTCCCGTGGTGTATTAAACAATCAGGGGAACACACTCTCCTCACTTATACTGTTCACCTGGTAACATGTCCCGTGTATATTAAGGAATCAGGGGAACTCACTCTCCTCACTTATACTGTTCACCTGGTAACATGTCCCGTGTGCATTAAACAATCAGGGGAACACACTCTCCTCACATATACTGTTCACCTGGTGACATGTCCCGTCAGTATTAAACAATCAGGGGAACAAACTCTCCTCACTTATACTGTTCACCTGGAAACATGTCCCGTGTATATTAAACCATCAGGGGAACACACTCTCCTCACTTATGCTGTTCACCTGGTAACATGTCCCATGTATATTAAACCATCAGGGGAACACACTCTCCTCACTTATACTGTTCACCTGGTAACATGTCCCGTGTATATTAAACCATCAGCGGAACACACTCTACTCACTTATACTGTTCACCTGGTAACATGTCCTGTGTGCATTAAACCATCAGGGGAACACACTGTCTTCAATTATACTGTTCACCTGGCAATATGTCCCGTGTCTTTTAAACCATCAGGGGAAAACGCTCTCCTCACTTATACTGTTCACCTGGTAACGTGTCCCGTGTCTCTTAAACCATCAGGGGAACACACTCTCCTCACTTATACTGTTCACCTGGTAACATGTCCCGTGTATATTAAACCATCAGGGGAACACACTCTCCTCACTTATACTGTTCACCTGGTAACATGTCCCGTGTATATTAAACCATCAGGGGAACACACTCTCCTCACTTATACTGTTCACCTGGTAACATGTCCCGTGTATATTAAACCATCAGGGGAACACAATCTCCTCACTTATACTGTTCACCTGGTAACATGTCCAATGCATATTAAACCATCAGGGGAACACACTCTCCTCACTTATACTGTTCACCTGGTAACATGTCCCGTGTATATTAAACCATCAGGGGAACACACTCTCCTCACTTATATTGTTCACCTGGTGACATGTCCCATGTATATTAAACCATCAGGGGAACACACTCTCCTCACTTACACTGTTCACCTGGTAACATGTCCCGTGCGTATTAATCAATCAGGGGAACACAATCTCCTCACTTATACTGTTCACCTGGTAACATGTCCCGTGCGTATTAAACCATCAGGGGAACACACTCTCCTCACTTATACAGTTCACCTGGTGACATGTCCGTGTATATAAAACAATCAGGGGAACACACTCTCCTCACTTATACAGTTCACCTGTTGACATGTCCGTGTATATAAAACAATCAGGGGAACACACTCTCCTCACTTATACTGTTCATCTGGTAACATGTCCCATGTGTATTAAGCCATCAGGGGAACAAGCTCTCCTCACTTATACAGTTCACCTGGTTACATGACCGTGTATATAAAACAATCAGGGGAACACACTCTCCTCACTTATACAGTTCACCTGTTGACATGTCCGTGTATATAAAACAATCAGGGGAACACACTCTCCTCACTTATACTGTTCATCTGGTAACATGTCCCGTGTATATTAAACCATCAGGGGAACACGCTCTCCTCACTTATACTGTTC
Organism: Heterodontus francisci; assembly: GCF_036365525.1. Lineage (NCBI taxonomy): Eukaryota > Metazoa > Chordata > Chondrichthyes > Heterodontiformes > Heterodontidae > Heterodontus > Heterodontus francisci. Next base: position 1,695,957 of record NW_027140423.1, on the reverse strand, counting down.
ATCTGGTAACATGTCCCGTGTATATTAAACCATCAGGGGAACACACTCTCCTCACTTATACTGTTCATCTGGTAACGTGTCCCGTGTATATTAAACCATCAGGGGAACACACTCTCCTCACTTATACTGTTCACCTGGTAACATGTCCCATGGGTATTAAACCATCAGGGGAACACAGTCTCCTCACTTATACTGTTCACCTGGTAACATGTCCCGTGTATATTAAACCATCAGGGGAACACACTCTCCTCACTTATACTGTTCACCTGGTAACATGTCCCATGGGTATTAAACCATCAGGGGAACACAGTCTCCTCACTTATACTGTTCACCTGGTAACATGTCCCGTGTATATTAAACCATCAGGGGAACACACTCTCCTCACTTATCCTGTTCACCTTGTAACATGTCCTGTGTATATTAAACAATCAGGGGAACACATTCTCCTCACTTACACTGTTCACCTGGTAACATGTCCCGTGTGTATTAAACCATCAGGGGAACACACTCTCCTCACTTATACTGTTCACCTGGTAACATGTCCCGTGTATATTAAACCATCAGGGGAACACACTCTCCTCAATTATACTGTTCACCTGGTAACATGTCCTGTGTGTATTAAACCATCAGGGGAACACACTCTCCTCACTTATACTGTTCACCTGGTAACATGTCCCGTGTATATTAAACAATCAGGGGAACACATTCTCCTCACATACACTGTTCACCTGGTAACATGTCCCGTGTGTATTAAACCATCAGGGGAACACACTCTCCTCACTTATACTGTTCACCTGGTAACATGTCCCGTGTATATTAAACAATCAGGGGAACACATTCTCCTCACATACACTGTTCACCTGGTAACATGTCCCGTGTGTATTAAACCATCAGGGGAACACACTCTCCTCACTTATACTGTTCACCTGGTAACATGTCCCGTGTATATTAAACCATCAGGGGAACACACTCTCCTCACTTATACTGTTCATCTGCTAACATGTCCCATGTATATTAAACCATCAGGGGAACACAATCTCCTCACTTATACTGTTCACCTGGTAACATGTCCCGTGCGTATTAAACCATCTGGGGAACACATTCTCCTCACTTATACTATACACCTGTTGACATGTCCCATGTATATTAAACCATCAGGGGAACACACTCTGCTCTCTTAAACTGTTCACCTGGTAACATGTCCCGTGTGTATTAAATAATCAGGGGAACACAGTCTCCTCACTTGCACTGTTAACCTGGTAACATGTCCCATGTATATTAAACCATCAGGGGAACACACTCTCCTCACTTAAACCGTTCACCTGGTAACATGTCCCGTGGATATTAAACCATCAGGGGAACACACTCTCCTCACTTATACTGTTCACCTGGTAACATGTCCTGTGTGCATTAAACCATCAGGGGAACACACTCTTCAATTATACTGTTCACCTGGTAACATGTCCCGTGTCTCTTAAACCATCAGGGGAAAACACTCTCCTCACAAATACTGTTCACCTGGTAACATGCCCTGTGTGTATTAAACAATCAGGGGAACACTCTCTCCTCACTTATACTTATCACCTGGTAACATGTCCCGTGTGCATTAAACAATCAGGGGAACACACTCTCCTCACTTATACTGTTCACCTGGTAACATGCCCTGTGTGTATTAAACAATCAGGGGAACACACTCTCCTCACTTATACTGTTCACCTGGTAACATGCCCTGTGTGTATTAAACAATCAGGTGAACACACTCTCCTCACAAATACTGTTCACCTGCTTCACCTGGTAACATGCCATGTGTGTATTAAACAATCAGGGGAACACACTCTCCTCACTTACACTGTTCACCTGGTAACATGTCCCGTGTGTATTAAACAATCAGGGGAACACACACTCCTCACTTACACTGTTCATCTGGTGACATGTCGCGTGTGTATTAAACCATCAGGGGAACACACTCTCCTCACTTATACTGTTCACCTGGTAACATGTCCCGTGTGTATTAAACAATCAGGGGAACACTCTCTCCTCACTTATACTGTTCATCTGGTAACATGTCCCGTGTGTATTAAACAATCAGGGGAACACACTCTCCTCACTTATACTGTTCACCTGGTAACATGTCCCGTGTGTATTAAACAATCAGGGGAACACACTCTCCTCACTTATACTGTTCATCTGGTAACATGTCCCGTGGTGTATTAAACAATCAGGGGAACACACTCTCCTCACTTATACTGTTCATCTGGTAACATATCACGTCAGTATTAAACCATCAGGGGAACACACTCTCCTCACTTATACTGTTCACCTGGTGACATGTCCCGTGTGTATTAAACAATCAGGGGAAAACACTCTCCTCACTTATACTGTTCACCTGGTGACATGTCCCATGTATATTAAACCATCAGGGGAAAACCATCTCCTCACTTACACTTTTCACCTGGTAACATGTCCCATGTATATTAAACCATCAGATGAACACACTCTCCTCACTATACTGTTCATCTGGTAACATGTCCCGTGTATATGAAACCATCTGGGGAACACACTCTCCTCACTTATACTGTTCACCTGGTAACATGTCCCATGTGCATTAAACCATCAGGGGAACACACTCTCCTCACTTATACTGTTCACCTGGTAACATGTCCCGTGTGTATTGAACAATCAGGGGAACACACTCTCCTCACTTACACTGTTCACCTGGTAACATGTCCCGTGTGTATTAAAGAATCAGGGAAACACACTCTCCTCACTTATACTGTTCACCTGGTGACAGGTCCCGTCAGTATTAAACAATCAGGGGAACAGACTCTCCTCACTTATACTGTTCACCTGGTAACATGCCCCGTGTGTATTAAACAATCAGGGGATCACACTCTCCTCAATTATACTGTTCACCTGGTGACATGTCCCGTGTGTATTAAACCATCAGGGGAACACACTCTCCTCACTTATACTGTTCACCTGGTAACATGTCCTGCGTCTATTAAACAATCAGGGGAACACACTCTCCTCACTTATACTGTTCACCTGGTAACATGTCCTGTGTCTATTAAACAATCAGTGGAACACACTCTCCTCACTTATACTGTTCACCTGGTGACATGTCCCGTGTGTATTAAACAATCAGGGGAACACATTCTCCTCACTTATACTGTTCACCTGGTAACATGTCTTGTGTGTATTAAACAATCAGGGGAACACATTCTCCTCACTTATACTGATCTTCTGGTAACATGTCCCGTGTGTATTAAACAATCAGGGGAACACACTCTCCTCACTTATACAGTTGACTTGGTGACATGACCCGTGCGTATTAAACAATCAGGGGAACACACTCTCCTCACTTATAAAGTTCATCTGGTAACATGTCCCGTCAGTAATAAACCATCCAGGGAACACACTCTCCTCACTTATACTGTTCACCTGGTAACATGTCTCGTGTATATTAAGCCATCAGGGGAACACACTCTCCTCACTTATACTGTTCAACTGGTAACATGTCCCGTCAGTGTTAAACCATCCAGGGAACACACTCTCCTCACTTATACTGTTCACCTGGTAACATGTCCCGTGTGCATTAAACCATCAGGGGAACACACTCTCCTCACTTCGACTGTTCACCTGGTAACATGTCCCGTGTGTATTAAACAATCAGGGGAACACACTCGCCTCACTTATACTGTTCATTTGGTAACATTTCCCGTGTACATTAAACCATCAGGGGAAGACACTCTCCTCACTTATACTGTTCACCTGGTAACATGTCCCGTGTCTCTTAAACCATCAGGGGAAAACACTCTCCTCACTTATACTGTTCACCTGGTAACATGTCCCGTGTATATTAAGCCATCAGGGGAAGACACTCTCCTCACTTATACTGTTCACCTGGTAACATGCCCTGTGTGTATTAAACAATCAGGTGAACACACTCTCCTCACTTATACTGTTCACCTGGTAACATGTCAAGTGTGCATTAAACCATCAGGGGAACACACTCTTCAATTATACTGTTCACCTGGTAATATGTCCCGTGTCTCTTAAACCATCAGGGGAAAACACTCTCCTCACAAATACTGTTCACCTGGTAACATGCCCTGTGTGTATTAAACAATCAGGGGAACACACTCTCCTCACTTATACTGTTCACCTGGTAACATGCCCTGTGTGTATTAAACAATCAGGTGAACACACTCTCCTCACAAATACTGTTCACCTGCTTCACCTGGTAACATGCCATGTGTGTATTAAACAATCAGGGGAACACACTCTCCTCACTTATACTGTTCACCTGGTAACATGTCCCGTGTGTATTAAACAATCAGGGGAACACACACTCCTCACTTACACTGTTCATCTGGTGACATGTCGCGTGTGTATTAAACCATCAGGGGAACACACTCTCCTCACTTATACTGTTCACCTGGTAACATGTCCCGTGTGTATTAAACAATCAGGGGAACACTCTCTCCTCACTTATACTGTTCATCTGGTAACATGTCCCGTGTGTATTAAACAATCAGGGGAACACACTCTCCTCACTTATACTGTTCACCTGGTAACATGTCCCGTGTGTATTAAACAATCAGGGGAACACACTCTCCTCACTTATACTGTTCATCTGGTAACATGTCCCGTGGTGTATTAAACAATCAGGGGAACACACTCTCCTCACTTATACTGTTCATCTGGTAACATGTCCCGTGGTGTATTAAACCATCAGGGGAACACACTCTCCTCACTTATACTGTTCACCTGGTAACATGTCCTGCGTCTATTAAACAATCAGGGGAACACACTCTCCTCACTTATACTGTTCACCTGGTAACATGTCCTGTGTCTATTAAACAATCAGTGGAACACACTCTCCTCACTTATACTGTTCACCTGGTGACATGTCCCGTGTGTATTAAACAATCAGGGGAACACATTCTCCTCACTTATACTGTTCACCTGGTAACATGTCTTGTGTGTATTAAACAATCAGGGGAACACATTCTCCTCACTTATACTGATCTTCTGGTAACATGTCCCGTGTGTATTAAACAATCAGGGGAACACACTCTCCTCACTTATACAGTTGACTTGGTGACATGACCCGTGCGTATTAAACAATCAGGGGAACACACTCTCCTCACTTATAAAGTTCATCTGGTAACATGTCCCGTCAGTAATAAACCATCCAGGGAACACACTCTCCTCACTTATACTGTTCACCTGGTAACATGTCTCGTGTATATTAAGCCATCAGGGGAACACACTCTCCTCACTTATACTGTTCAACTGGTAACATGTCCCGTCAGTGTTAAACCATCCAGGGAACACACTCTCCTCACTTATACTGTTCACCTGGTAACATGTCCCGTGTGCATTAAACCATCAGGGGAACACACTCTCCTCACTTCGACTGTTCACCTGGTAACATGTCCCGTGTGTATTAAACAATCAGGGGAACACACTCGCCTCACTTATACTGTTCATTTGGTAACATTTCCCGTGTACATTAAACCATCAGGGGAAGACACTCTCCTCACTTATACTGTTCACCTGGTAACATGTCCCGTGTCTCTTAAACCATCAGGGGAAAACACTCTCCTCACTTATACTGTTCACCTGGTAACATGTCCCGTGTATATTAAGCCATCAGGGGAAGACACTCTCCTCACTTATACTGTTCACCTGGTAACATGCCCTGTGTGTATTAAACAATCAGGTGAACACACTCTCCTCACTTATACTGTTCACCTGGTAACATGTCAAGTGTGCATTAAACCATCAGGGGAACACACTCTTCAATTATACTGTTCACCTGGTAATATGTCCCGTGTCTCTTAAACCATCAGGGGAAAACACTCTCCTCACAAATACTGTTCACCTGGTAACATGCCCTGTGTGTATTAAACAATCAGGGGAACACACTCTCCTCACTTATACTGTTCACCTGGTAACATGCCCTGTGTGTATTAAACAATCAGGTGAACACACTCTCCTCACAAATACTGTTCACCTGCTTCACCTGGTAACATGCCATGTGTGTATTAAACAATCAGGGGAACACACTCTCCTCACTTATACTGTTCACCTGGTAACATGTCCCGTGTGTATTAAACAATCAGGGGAACACACACTCCTCACTTACACTGTTCATCTGGTGACATGTCGCGTGTGTATTAAACCATCAGGGGAACACACTCTCCTCACTTATACTGTTCACCTGGTAACATGTCCCGTGTGTATTAAACAATCAGGGGAACACTCTCTCCTCACTTATACTGTTCATCTGGTAACATGTCCCGTGTGTATTAAACAATCAGGGGAACACACTCTCCTCACTTATACTGTTCACCTGGTAACATGTCCCGTGTGTATTAAACAATCAGGGGAACACACTCTCCTCACTTATACTGTTCATCTGGTAACATGTCCCGTGGTGTATTAAACAATCAGGGGAACACACTCTCCTCACTTATACTGTTCATCTGGTAACATATCACGTCAGTATTAAACCATCAGGGGAACACACTCTCCTCACTTATACTGTTCACCTGGTGACATGTCCCGTGTGTATTAAACAATCAGGGGAAAACACTCTCCTCACTTATACTGTTCACCTGGTGACATGTCCCATGTATATTAAACCATCAGGGGAAAACCATCTCCTCACTTACACTTTTCACCTGGTAACATGTCCCATGTATATTAAACCATCAGATGAACACACTCTCCTCACTATACTGTTCATCTGGTAACATGTCCCGTGTATATGAAACCATCAGGGGAACACACTCTCCTCACTTATACTGTTCACCTGGTAACATGTCCCATGTGCATTAAACCATCAGGGGAACACACTCTCCTCACTTATACTGTTCACCTGGTAACATGTCCCGTGTGTATTGAACAATCAGGGGAACACACTCTCCTCACTTACACTGTTCACCTGGTGAAATGTCCCGTGTGTATTAAAGAATCAGGGAAACACACTCTCCTCACTTATACTGTTCACCTGGTGACAGGTCCCGTCAGTATTAAACAATCAGGGGAACAGACTCTCCTCACTTATACTGTTCACCTGGTAACATGCCCCGTGTGTATTAAACAATCAGGGGATCACACTCTCCTCAATTATACTGTTCACCTGGTGACATGTCCCGTGTGTATTAAACCAACAGGGGAACACACTCTCCTCACTTATACTGTTCACCTGGTAACATGTCCTGCGTCTATTAAACAATCAGGGGAACACACTCTCCTCACTTATACTGTTCACCTGGTAACATGTCCTGTGTCTATTAAACAATCAGTGGAACACACTCTCCTCACTTATACTGTTCACCTGGTGACATGTCCCGTGTGTATTAAACAATCAGGGGAACACATTCTCCTCACTTATACTGTTCACCTGGTAACATGTCTTGTGTGTATTAAACAATCAGGGGAACACATTCTCCTCACTTATACTGATCTTCTGGTAACATGTCCCGTGTGTATTAAACAATCAGGGGAACACACTCTCCTCACTTATACAGTTGACTTGGTGACATGACCCGTGCGTATTAAACAATCAGGGGAACACACTCTCCTCACTTATAAAGTTCATCTGGTAACATGTCCCGTCAGTAATAAACCATCCAGGGAACACACTCTCCTCACTTATACTGTTCACCTGGTAACATGTCTCGTGTATATTAAGCCATCAGGGGAACACACTCTCCTCACTTATACTGTTCAACTGGTAACATGTCCCGTCAGTGTTAAACCATCCAGGGAACACACTCTCCTCACTTATACTGTTCACCTGGTAACATGTCCCGTGTGCATTAAACCATCAGGGGAACACACTCTCCTCACTTCGACTGTTCACCTGGTAACATGTCCCGTGTGTATTAAACAATCAGGGGAACACACTCGCCGCACTTATACTGTTCATTTGTTAACATTTCCCGTGTACATTAAACCATCAGGGGAAGACACTCTCCTCACTTATACTGTTCACCTGGTAACATGTCCCGTGTCTCTTAAACCATCAGGGGAAAACACTCTCCTCACTTATACTGTTCACCTGGTAACATGTCCCGTGTATATTAAGCCATCAGGGGAAGACACTCTCCTCACTTATACTGTTCACCTGGTAACATGCCCTGTGTGTATTAAACAATCAGGTGAACACACTCTCCTCACTTATACTGTTCACCTGGTAACATGTCCCGTGTATATTAAGCCATCAGGGGAAGACACTCTCCTCACTTATACTGTTCACCTGGTAACATGCCCTGTGTGTATTAAACAATCAGGGGAACACACTCTCCTCACTTATACTGTTCACCTGGTAACATGTCCCGTGTATATTAAACCATCAGGGGAACACACTCTCATCACTTATACTGTTCACCTGGTGACATGTCCCGTCAGTTATTAAACAATCAGGGGAACAAACTCTCCTCACTTATACTGTTCACCTGGTAACATGTCCCGTGTATATTAAACCATCAGGGGAACACAGTCTCCTCACTTATACTGTTCACCTGGTAACATGTCCCGTGTGTATTAAACAATCAGGGGAACACACTCTCCTCACTTATACTGTTCACCTGTTAACATATCACGTCAGTAGTAAACAATCAGGGGAACACACTCTACTCACTTATACTGTTCACCTGGTGACATGTCCCGTGTATATTAAGCCATCAGGGGAACACACTCTCCTCACTTATACTGTTCATCTGGTAACATATCACGTCAGTAGTAAACAATCAGGGGAACACACTCTCCTCACTTATACTGTTCATCTGGTAACATGTCCTGTGTGTATTAAACCATCAGGGGAACACACGCTCCTCACTTATACTGTTCATCTGGTAACATATCACGTCAGTAGTAAACAATCAGGGGAACACACTCTCCTCACTTATACTGCTCATCTGGTAACATGTCCCGTGTGTATTCAACAATCAGGGGAACACACTCTCCTCACTTATACAGTTCATCTGGTAACATGTCCCGTCAGTATTAAACCATCCAGGGAACACACTCTCCTCACTTATACTGTTCACCTGGTAACATGTCCCGTGTATATTAAGCCATCAGGGGAACACACTCTCCTCACTTATACTGTTCAACTGGTAACATGTCCCGTCAGTGTTAAACCATCCAGGGAACACACTCTCCTCACTTATACTGTTCAACTGGTAACATGTCCCGTGTGCATTAAACCATCAGGGGAACACACTCTCCTCACTTCTACTGTTCACCTGGTAACATGTCCCGTGTGTATTAAACAATCAGGGGAACACACTCTCCTCACTTCTACTGTTCACCTGGTAACATGTCCCGTGTATATTAAACCATCAGGGGAACACACTCTCCTCATTTATACTGTTCATCTGGTAACATTTCCCGTGTGCATTAAACCATCAGGGGAAGACACTCTCCTCACTTATACTGTTCACCTGGTAACATGTCCCGTGTCTCTTAAACCATCAGGGGAACACACTCTCCTCACTTCTACTGTTCACCTGGTAACATGTCCCGTGTGTATTAAACAATCAGGGGAAGACACTCTCCTCACTTCTACTGTTCACCTGGTAACATGTCCCGTGTATATTAAACCATCAGGGGAACACACTCTCCTCATTTATACTGTTCATCTGGTAACATTTCCCGTGTGCATTAAACCATCAGGGGAAGACACTCTCCTCACTTATACTGTTCACCTGGTAACATGCCCTGTGTGTATTAAACAATCAGGGGAACACACTCTCCTCACTTATACTGTTCACCTGGTAACATGTCCCGTGTATATTAAGCCATCAGGGGAAGACACTCTCCTCACTTATACTGTTCACCTGGTAACATGCCCTGTGTGTATTAAACAATCAGGGGAACACACTCTCCTCACTTATACTGTTCACCTGGTAACATGTCCCGTGTATATTAAACCATCAGGGGAACACACTCTCCTCACTTATACAGTTCACCTGGTGACATGTCCCGTCAGTTATTAAACAATCAGGGGAACAAACTCTCCTCACTTATACTGTTCACCTGGTAACATGTCCCGTGTATATTAAACCATCAGGGAAACACAGTCTCCTCACTTATACTGTTCACCTGGTAACATGTCCCGTGTATATTAAGCCATCAGGGGAACACACTCTCCTCACTTATACTGTTCAACTGGTAACATGTCCCGTCAGTATTAAAACATCAGGGGAACACACTCTCCTCACTTATTCTGTTCACCTGGTAACATGTCCCGTGTGTATTAAACAATCAGGGGAACACACTCTCCTCACTTATACAGTTCATCTGGTAACATGTCCCGTGTGTATTAAACAATCAGGGGAACACACTCTCCTCACTTATACAGTTCACTTGGTAACATTTCCCGTGTACATTAAAACATCAGGGGAAGACACTCTCCTCACTTATACTGTTCACCTGGTAACATGTCCCGTGTGCATTAAACCATCAGGGGAACACACTCTCCTCACTTCTACTGTTCACCTGGTAACATGTCCCGTGTGTATTAAACAATCAGGGGAACACACTCGCCTCACTTATACTGTTCATTTGGTAACATTTCCCGTGTACATTAAACCATCAGGGGAAGACACTCTCCTCACTTATACTGTTCACCTGGTAACATGTCCCGTGTCTCTTAAACCATCAGGGGAAAACACTCTCCTCACTTATACTGTTCACCTGGTAACATGTCCCGTGTATATTAAGCCATCAGGGGGAGACACTCTCCTCACTTATACTGTTCACCTGGTAACATGCCCTGTGTGTATTAAACAATCCGGGGAACACACTCTCCTCACTTATACTGTTCACCTGGTAACATGTCCCGTGTATATTAAGCCATCAGGGGAAGACACTCTCCTCACTTATACTGTTCACCTGGTAACATGCCCTGTGTGTATTAAACAATCAGGGGAACACACTCTCCTCACTTATACTGTTCACCTGGTAACATGTCCCGTGTATATTAAACCATCAGGGGAACACACTCTCCTCACTTATACTGTTCACCTGGTGACATGTCCCGTCAGTTATTAAACAATCAGGGGAACAAACTCTCCTCACTTATACTGTTCACCTGGTAACATGTCCCGTGTATATTAAACCATCAGGGGAACACAGTCTCCTCACTTATACTGTTCACCTGGTAACATGTCCCGTGTGTATTAAACAATCAGGGGAACACACTCTCCTCACTTATACTGTTCACCTGGTAACATATCACGTCAGTAGTAAACAATCAGGGGAACACACTCTCCTCACTTATACTGTTCACCTGGTGACATGTCCCGTGTATATTAAGCCATCAGGGGAACACACTCTCCTCACTTATACTGTTCATCTGGTAACATATCACGTCAGTAGTAAACAATCAGGGGAACACACTCTCCTCACTTATACTGTTCATCTGGTAACATGTCCTGTGTGTATTAAACCATCAGGGGAACACACGCTCCACACTTATACTGTTCATCTGGTAACATATCACGTCAGTAGTAAACAATCAGGGGAACACACTCTCCTCACTTATACTGCTCATCTGGTAACATGTCCCGTGTGTATTCAACAATCAGGGGAACACACTCTGCTCACTTATACAGTTCATCTGGTAACATGTCCCGTCAGTATTAAACCATTCAGGGAACACACTCTCCTCACTTATACTGTTCACCTGGTAACATGTCCCGTGTATATTAAGCCATCAGGGGAACACACTCTCCTCACTTATACTGTTCAACTGGTAACATTTCCCGTCAGTATTAAAACATCAGGGGAACACACTCTCCTCACTTATACTGTTCACCTGGTAACATGTCCTGTGCGCATTAAACCATCAGCGGAACACACTCTCCTCACTTCTACTGTTCACCTGGTAACATGTCCCGTGTGTATTAAACAATCAGGGGAACACACTCTCCTCACTTATACTGTTCATCTGGTAACATGTCCCGTGTGTATTAAACAATCAGGGGAACACACTCTCCTCACTTATACAGTTCACTTGGTAACATTTCCCTTGTACATTAAAACATCAGGGGAAGACACTCTCCTCACTTATACTGTTCACCTGGTAACATGTCCCGTGTGTATTAAACAATCAGGGGAACACACTCTCCTCACTTATACTGTTCATCTGGTAACATGTCCCGTGTGTATTAAACAATCAGGGGAACACACTCTCCTCACTTATACTGTTCACCTGTTAACATATCACGTCAGTAGTAAACAATCAGGGGAACACACTCTACTCACTTATACTGTTCACCTGGTGACATGTCCCGTGTATATTAAGCCATCAGGGGAACACACTCTCCTCACTTATACTGTTCATCTGGTAACATATCACGTCAGTAGTAAACAATCAGGGGAACACACTCTCCTCACTTATACTGTTCATCTGGTAACATGTCCTGTGTGTATTAAACCATCAGGGGAACACACGCTCCTCACTTATACTGTTCATCTGGTAACATATCACGTCAGTAGTAAACAATCAGGGGAACACACTCTCCTCACTTATACTGCTCATCTGGTAACATGTCCCGTGTGTATTCAACAATCAGGGGAACACACTCTCCTCACTTATACAGTTCATCTGGTAACATGTCCCGTCAGTATTAAACCATCCAGGGAACACACTCTCCTCACTTATACTGTTCACCTGGTAACATGTCCCGTGTATATTAAGCCATCAGGGGAACACACTCTCCTCACTTATACTGTTCAACTGGTAACATGTCCCGTCAGTGTTAAACCATCCAGGGAACACACTCTCCTCACTTATACTGTTCAACTGGTAACATGTCCCGTGTGCATTAAACCATCAGGGGAACACACTCTCCTCACTTCTACTGTTCACCTGGTAACATGTCCCGTGTGTATTAAACAATCAGGGGAACACACTCTCCTCACTTCTACTGTTCACCTGGTAACATGTCCCGTGTATATTAAACCATCAGGGGAACACACTCTCCTCATTTATACTGTTCATCTGGTAACATTTCCCGTGTGCATTAAACCATCAGGGGAAGACACTCTCCTCACTTATACTGTTCACCTGGTAACATGTCCCGTGTCTCTTAAACCATCAGGGGAACACACTCTCCTCACTTCTACTGTTCACCTGGTAACATGTCCCGTGTGTATTAAACAATCAGGGGAAGACACTCTCCTCACTTCTACTGTTCACCTGGTAACATGTCCCGTGTATATTAAACCATCAGGGGAACACACTCTCCTCATTTATACTGTTCATCTGGTAACATTTCCCGTGTGCATTAAACCATCAGGGGAAGACACTCTCCTCACTTATACTGTTCACCTGGTAACATGCCCTGTGTGTATTAAACAATCAGGGGAACACACTCTCCTCACTTATACTGTTCACCTGGTAACATGTCCCGTGTATATTAAGCCATCAGGGGAAGACACTCTCCTCACTTATACTGTTCACCTGGTAACATGCCCTGTGTGTATTAAACAATCAGGGGAACACACTCTCCTCACTTATACTGTTCACCTGGTAACATGTCCCGTGTATATTAAACCATCAGGGGAACACACTCTCCTCACTTATACAGTTCACCTGGTGACATGTCCCGTCAGTTATTAAACAATCAGGGGAACAAACTCTCCTCACTTATACTGTTCACCTGGTAACATGTCCCGTGTATATTAAACCATCAGGGAAACACAGTCTCCTCACTTATACTGTTCACCTGGTAACATGTCCCGTGTATATTAAGCCATCAGGGGAACACACTCTCCTCACTTATACTGTTCAACTGGTAACATGTCCCGTCAGTATTAAAACATCAGGGGAACACACTCTCCTCACTTATTCTGTTCACCTGGTAACATGTCCCGTGTGTATTAAACAATCAGGGGAACACACTCTCCTCACTTATACAGTTCATCTGGTAACATGTCCCGTGTGTATTAAACAATCAGGGGAACACACTCTCCTCACTTATACAGTTCACTTGGTAACATTTCCCGTGTACATTAAAACATCAGGGGAAGACACTCTCCTCACTTATACTGTTCACCTGGTAACATGTCCCGTGTGCATTAAACCATCAGGGGAACACACTCTCCTCACTTCTACTGTTCACCTGGTAACATGTCCCGTGTGTATTAAACAATCAGGGGAACACACTCGCCTCACTTATACTGTTCATTTGGTAACATTTCCCGTGTACATTAAACCATCAGGGGAAGACACTCTCCTCACTTATACTGTTCACCTGGTAACATGTCCCGTGTCTCTTAAACCATCAGGGGAAAACACTCTCCTCACTTATACTGTTCACCTGGTAACATGTCCCGTGTATATTAAGCCATCAGGGGGAGACACTCTCCTCACTTATACTGTTCACCTGGTAACATGCCCTGTGTGTATTAAACAATCCGGGGAACACACTCTCCTCACTTATACTGTTCACCTGGTAACATGTCCCGTGTATATTAAGCCATCAGGGGAAGACACTCTCCTCACTTATACTGTTCACCTGGTAACATGCCCTGTGTGTATTAAACAATCAGGGGAACACACTCTCCTCACTTATACTGTTCACCTGGTAACATGTCCCGTGTATATTAAACCATCAGGGGAACACACTCTCCTCACTTATACTGTTCACCTGGTGACATGTCCCGTCAGTTATTAAACAATCAGGGGAACAAACTCTCCTCACTTATACTGTTCACCTGGTAACATGTCCCGTGTATATTAAACCATCAGGGGAACACAGTCTCCTCACTTATACTGTTCACCTGGTAACATGTCCCGTGTGTATTAAACAATCAGGGGAACACACTCTCCTCACTTATACTGTTCACCTGGTAACATATCACGTCAGTAGTAAACAATCAGGGGAACACACTCTCCTCACTTATACTGTTCACCTGGTGACATGTCCCGTGTATATTAAGCCATCAGGGGAACACACTCTCCTCACTTATACTGTTCATCTGGTAACATATCACGTCAGTAGTAAACAATCAGGGGAACACACTCTCCTCACTTATACTGTTCATCTGGTAACATGTCCTGTGTGTATTAAACCATCAGGGGAACACACGCTCCACACTTATACTGTTCATCTGGTAACATATCACGTCAGTAGTAAACAATCAGGGGAACACACTCTCCTCACTTATACTGCTCATCTGGTAACATGTCCCGTGTGTATTCAACAATCAGGGGAACACACTCTGCTCACTTATACAGTTCATCTGGTAACATGTCCCGTCAGTATTAAACCATTCAGGGAACACACTCTCCTCACTTATACTGTTCACCTGGTAACATGTCCCGTGTATATTAAGCCATCAGGGGAACACACTCTCCTCACTTATACTGTTCAACTGGTAACATTTCCCGTCAGTATTAAAACATCAGGGGAACACACTCTCCTCACTTATACTGTTCACCTGGTAACATGTCCTGTGCGCATTAAACCATCAGCGGAACACACTCTCCTCACTTCTACTGTTCACCTGGTAACATGTCCCGTGTGTATTAAACAATCAGGGGAACACACTCTCCTCACTTATACTGTTCATCTGGTAACATGTCCCGTGTGTATTAAACAATCAGGGGAACACACTCTCCTCACTTATACAGTTCACTTGGTAACATTTCCCTTGTACATTAAAACATCAGGGGAAGACACTCTCCTCACTTATACTGTTCACCTGGTAACATGTCCCGTGTGTATTAAACAATCAGGGGAACACACTCTCCTCACTTATACTGTTCATCTGGTAACATGTCCTATGTGTATTAAACAATCAGGGGAACACACTCTCCTCACTTACACTGTTCATCTGGTAACATGTCCCGTGTGTATTAAACAATCAG
Organism: Heterodontus francisci; assembly: GCF_036365525.1. NCBI lineage: Eukaryota > Metazoa > Chordata > Chondrichthyes > Heterodontiformes > Heterodontidae > Heterodontus > Heterodontus francisci. The sequence goes on along the minus strand of NW_027140423.1, from coordinate 1,680,053 downwards.
GGGAACACACTCTCCTCACTTATACTGTTCATCTGGTAACATGTCCCGTGTGTATTAAACAATCAGGGGAACACACTCTCCTCACTTATACAGTTCACTTGGTAACATTTCCCTTGTACATTAAAACATCAGGGGAAGACACTCTCCTCACTTATACTGTTCATCTGGTAACATGTCCTATGTGTATTAAACAATCAGGGGAACACACTCTCCTCACTTATACTGTTCATCTGGTAACATGTCCTATGTGTATTAAACAATCAGGGGAACACACTCTCCTCACTTACACTGTTCATCTGGTAACATGTCCCGTGTGTATTAAACCATCAGGGGAACACACTCTCCTCACTTATACTGCTCATCTGGTAACATGTCCCGTGTGTATTCAACAATCAGGGGAACACACTCTGCTCACTTATACAGTTCATCTGGTAACATGTCCCGTCAGTATTAAACCATCCAGGGAACACACTCTCCTCACTTATACTGTTCACCTGGTGACATGTCCCGTGTGTATTAAACAATCAGGGGAACATACTCTCCTCACTATTACAGTTCACCTGGTGACATGTCCTGTGTATATTAAACCATCAGGGGAACACACTCTCCTCGCTTATACTGTTCATCTGGTAACATATCACGTCAGTATTAAACCATCAGGGGAACACACTCTCCTAACTTATACTGTTCACCTGGTGACATGTCCCGTGCGTATTAAACAATCAGGGGAACATACTCTCCTCACTATTACAGTTCACCTGGTGACATGTCCTGTGTATATTAAACCATCAGGGGAACACACTCTCCTCACTTATACCGTTCACCTGGTAACATGTCCCGTGCGTATTAAACCATCAGGGGAACACACTCTCCTCACTTATACTGTTCATCTGGTAACATACCACGTCAGTATTAAACCATCAGGGGAACACACTCTCCTCACTTATACTGTTCACCTGGCAAGATGTCCCGTGCGTATTAAACCATCAGGGGAACACACTCTCCTCACTTCTACTGTTCACCTGGTGACATGTCCCGTGTATATTAAACAATCAGGGGAACACATTCTCCTCACTTATACTGTTCACCTGGTAACATGTCCCGTGTATATTAAACAATCAGGGGAAAACACTCTCCTCACTTATACTGTTCACCTGGTGACATGTCCCATGTATATTAAACCATCAGGGCAACACTCTCTTCTCTCTTAAACTGTTCACCTGGTAACATGTCCCATGTTTATTAAACCATCAGGGGAACACACCCTCCTCACTTAAGCTTTTCACCTGTTGACATGTCCCGTGTGTATTCAACAATCAGGGGAAAACCCTCTCCTCACTTACACTTTTCACCTGGTGACATGTCCTGTGTATATTAAACCATCAGGGGAACACACTCTCCTCACTTATGCTGTTCACCTGGTAACATGTCCCGTGCTTATTAAACCATCAGGGGAACACACTCTCCTCACTTATACTGTTCATCTGGTAACATATCACGTCAGTATTAAACCATCAGGGGAACACACTCTCCTAACTTATACTGTTCACCTGGTGACATGTCCCGTGCGTATTAAACAATCAGGGGAACATACTCTCCTCACTATTACAGTTCACCTGGTGACATGTCCTGTGTATATTAAACCATCAGGGGAACACACTCTCCTCACTTATACTGTTCACCTGGTAACATGTCCCGTGCGTATTAAACCATCAGGGGAACACACTCTCCTCACTTATACTGTTCATCTGGTAACATATCACGTCAGTATTAAACCATCAGGGGAACACACTCTCATCACTTATACTGTTCACCTGGCAAGATGTCCCGTGCGTATTAAACCATCAGGGGAACACACTCTCCTCACTTATACTGTTCACCTGGTGACATTTCCCGTGTATATTAAACAATCAGGGGAACACATTCTCCTCACCTATACTGTTCACCTGGTAACATGTCCCGTGTATATTAAACAATCAGGGGAAAACACTCTCCTCACTTATACTGTTCACCTGGTGACATGTCCCATGTATATTAAACCATCAGGGCAACACTCTCTTCTCTCTTAAACTGTTCACCTGGTAACATGTCCCATGTTTATTAAACCATCAGGGGAACACACTCTCCTCACTTATACTGTTCACCTGGTAACATGTCCCGTGTGTATTAAACAATCAGGGGAAAACCCTCTCCTCACTTACACTTTTCACATGGTAACATGTCCCATGTATATTAAACCATCAGATGAACACACTCTCCTCACTTATACTGTTCACCTGGTAACATGTCCCGTCAGTATTAAACCATCAGGGGAACACACTCTCCTCCATTATACTGTTCACCTGGTAACATGTCCCGTGTGTATTAAACAATCAGGGGAACACACTCTCCTCACTTATACTGTTCACCTGGTAACATGTCCCGTGTATATTAAGCCATCAGGGGAACACACTCTCCTCACTTATACAGTTCACCTGGTAACATGTCCCGTCAGTATTAAACCATCCAGGGAGCACACTCTCCTCACTTATACTGTTCACCTGGTAACATGTCCCGTGTATATTAAACAATCAGGGGAACACACTCTCCTCACTTATACTGTTCACCTGGTAACATGTCCTGTGCGCATTAAACCATCAGGGGAACACACTCTCCTCACTTCTACTGTTCGCCTGGTAACATGTCCCGTGTGTATTAAACAATCAGGGAACACACTCGCCTCACTTATACTGTTCATCTGGTAACATGTCCCGTGTGTATTAAACACTCAGGGGAACACAGTCTCCTCACTTATGCAGTTCACCTGGTAACATTTCCCGTGTACATTAAACCATCAGGGGAACACACTCTCCTCACTTATACTGTTCACCTGGTAACATGTCCTGTGCGCATTAAACCATCAGGGGAACAAACTCTCCTCACTTCTACTGTTCGCCTGGTAACATGTCCCGTGTGTATTAAACAATCAGGGAAGACACTCTCCTCACTTATACTGTTCACCTGGTAACATGCCCTGTGTGTATTAAACAATCAGGGGAACACACTCTCCTCACTTATACTGTTCACCTGGTTACATGCCCCATGTATATTAAGCCATCAGGGGAAGACACTCTCCTCACTTCTACTGTTCACCTGGTAACATGTCCCATGCATATTAAACCGTCAGGGGAACACACTCTCCTCACTTATACTGTTCACCTGGTAACATGTCCGGTGTGTATTAAACAATCAGGGGAACACACTCTCCTCACTTATACTGTTCACCTGGTAACATGTCCCGTGTGTATTAAACAATCAGGGGAACACACTCTCCTCACTTATACTGTTCATCTGGTAACATGTCCCGTCAGTATTAAACCATCCAGGGAACACACTCTCCTCACTTATACTGTTCACCTGGTAACATGTCCCGTGTATATTAAGCCATCAGTGGAACACACTCTCCTCACTTATACTGTTCAACTGGTAACATGTCCCGTCAGTATTAAAACATCAGGGGAACACACTCTCCTCACTTATACTGTTCACCTGGTAACATGTCCCGTGCGTATTAAACCATCAGGGGAACACACTCTCCTCACTTATACTGTTCATCTGGTAACATATCACGAAAGTATTAAACCATCAGGGGAACACACTCTCCTAACTTATACTGTTCACCTGGTGACATGTCCCGTGCGGTTTAAACAATCAGGGGAACATACTCTCCTCACTATTACAGTTCACCTGGTGACATGTCCTGTGTATATTAAACCATCAGGGGAACACACTCTCCTCACTTATACTGTTCACCTGGTAACATGTCCCGTGCGTATTATACCATCAGGGGAACACACTCTCCTCACTTATACTGTTCATCTGGTAACATATCACCTCAGTATTAAACCATCAGGGGAACACACTCTCCTCACTTATACTGTTCACCTGGCAACATGTCCCGTGCGTATTAAACCATCAGGGGAACACACTCTCCTCACTTATACTTTTCACCTGGTGACATGTCCCGTGTATATTAAACAATCAGGGGAACACATTCTCCTCACTTATACTGTTCACCTGGTAACATGTCCCGTGTATATTAAACAATCAGGGGAAAACACTCTCCTCACTTATACTGTTCACCTGGTGACATGTCCCATGTATATTAAACCATCAGGGCAACACTCTCTTCTCTCTTAAACTGTTCACCTGGTAACATGTCCCATGTTTATTAAACCATCAGGGGAACACACCCTCCTCACTTAAGCTTTTCACCTGTTGACATGTCCCGTGTGTATTAAACAATCAGGGGAAAACCCTCTCCTCACTTACACTTTTCACCTGGTAACATGTCCCATGTATATTAAACCATCAGGGGAACACACTCTCCTCACTTATACTGTTCACCTGGTAACATGTCCCGTGTGTATTAAACAATCAGGGGAAGACACTCTCCTCACTTCTACTGTTCACCTGGTAACATGTCCCATGCATATTAAACCATCAGGGGAACACACTCTCCTCACCTATACTGTTCACCTGGTAACATGTCCCGTGTGTATTAAACAATCAGGGGAACACACTCTCCTCACTTATACTGTTCACCTGGTAACATGTCCCGTGTGTATTAAACAATCAGGGGAACACACTCTCCTCACTTATACTGTTCATCTGGTAACATGTCCCGTCAGTATTAAACCATCCAGGGAACACACTCTCCTCACTTATACTGTTCACCTGGTAACATGTCCCGTGTATATTAAGCCATCAGTGGAACACACTCTCCTCACTTATACTGTTCAACTGGTAACATGTCCCGTCAGTATTAAAACATCAGGGGAACACACTCTCCTCACTTATACTGTTCACCTGGTAACATGTCCTGTGCGCATTAAACCATCAGGGGAACACACTCTCCTCACTTCAACTGTTCACCTGGTAACATGTCCCGTGTGTATTAAACAATCAGGGGAACATACTCTCCTCACTTATACTGTTCATCTGGTAACATGTCCCGTGTGTATTAAACAATCAGGGGAACACACTCTCCTCACTTATACAGTTCACTTGGGAACATTTCCCGTGTACATTAAAACATCAGGGGAAGACACTCTCCTCACTTATACTGTTCACCTGGTAACATGTCCCGTGTGTATTAAACAATCAGGGGAACACACTCTCCTCACTTATACTGTTCATCTGGTAACATGTCCTATGTGTATTAAACAATCAGGGGAACACACTCTCCTCACTTACACTGTTCATCTGGTAACATGTCCCGTGTGTATTAAACAATCAGGGGAACACACTCTCCTCACTGAGACTGTTCATCTGGTAACATATCACGTCAGTATTAAACCATCAGGGGAACACACTCTCCTCACTTATACTGTTCACCTGGTGACATGTCCCGTGTGTATTAAACAATCAGGGGAACATACTCTCCTCACTATTACAGTTCACCTGGTGACATGTCCTGTGTATATTAAACCATCAGGGGAACACACTCTCCTCACTTATACTGTTCACCTGGGAACATGTCCCGTGCGTATTAAACCATCAGGGGAACACACTCTCCTCACTTATACTGTTCATCTGGTAACATATCACGTCAGTATTAAACCATCAGGGGAACACACTCTCCTAACTTATACTGTTCACCTGGTGACATGTCCCGTGCGTATTAAACAATCAGGGGAACATACTCTCCTCACTATTACAGTTCACCTGGTGACATGTCCTGTGTATATTAAACCATCAGGGGAACACACTCTCCTCACTTATACTGTTCACCTGGTAACATGTCCCGTGCGTATTAAACCATCAGGGGAACACACTCTCCTCACTTATACTGTTCATCTGGTAACATATCACCTCAGTATTAAACCATCAGGGGAACACACTCTCCTCACTTATACTGTTCACCTGGCAACATGTCCCGTGCGTATTAAACCATCAGGGGAACACACTCTCCTCACTTATTCTGTTCACCTGGTGACATGTCCCGTGTATATTAAACAATCAGGGGAACACATTCTCCTCACTTATACTGTTCACCTGGTAACATGTCCCGTGTATATTAAAAAATCAGGGGAAAACACTCTCCTCACTTATACTGTTCACCTGGTGACATGTCCCATTTATATTAAACCATCAGGGCAACACTCTCTTCTCTCTTAAACTGTTCACCTGGTAACATGTCCCATGTTTATTAAACCATCAGGGGAACACACCCTCCTCACTTAAGCTTTTCACCTGTTGACATGTCCCGTGTGTATTAAACAATCAGGGGAAAACCCTCTCCTCACTTACACTTTTCACCTGGTAACATGTCCCATGTATATTAAACCATCAGGGGAACACACTCTCCTCACTTATACTGTTCACCTGGTAACATGTCCCGTGTGTATTAAACAATCAGGGGAACACACTCTCCTCACTTATACTGTTCACCTGGTAACATGTCCCGTGTTTATTAAACAATCAGGGGAACACATTCTCCTCACTTATACCGTTCACCTGGTAACATGTCCCGTGTGTATTAAACAATCAGGGGAACACACTCTCCTCACTTATACTGTTCACCTGGTAACATGTCCTGTGTGTATTAAACCATCACGGGAACACACTCTCCTCACTTATACTGTTCATCTGGTAACATGTCCCGTGGTGTATTAAACAATCAGGGGAACACACTCTCCTCACTTATACTGTTCACCTGGTAAAATGTCCTGTGTGTATTAAACCATCAGGGGAACACACTCTCCTCCCTTATACTGTTCATCTGGTAACATGTCCCGTGGTGTATTAAACAATCAGGGGAACACACTCTCCTCTCTTATACTGTTCACCTGGTAACATGTCCTGTGTGTATTAAACCATCAGGGGAACACACGCTCCTCATTTATACTGTTCATCTGGTACCATATCACGTCAGTAGTAAACAATCAGGGGAACACACTCTCCTCACTTATACTGTTCACCTGGTAACATGTCCTGCGCGCATTAAACCATCAGGGGAACACACTCTCCTCACTTCTACTGTTCACCTGGTAACATGTCCCGTGTGTATTAAACAATCAGGGGAACACACTCTCCTCACTTATACTGTTCATCTGGTAACATGTCCCGTGTGTATTAAACAATCAGGGGAACACACTCTCCTCACTTATACAGTTCACTTGGTAACATTTCCCGTGTACATTAAAACATCAGGGGAAGACACTCTCCTCACTTATACTGTTCACCTGGTAACATGTCCCGTGTGTATTAAACAATCAGGGGAACACACTCTCCTCACTTATACTGTTCATCTGGTAACATGTCCTATGTGTATTAAACAATCAGGGGAACACACTCTCCACACTTACACTGTTCATCTGGTAACATGTCCCGTGTGTATTAAACAATCAGGGGAACAAACTCTCCTCACTGAGACTGTTCATCTGATAACATATCACGTCAGTATTAAACCATCAGGGGAACACACTCTCCTCACTTATACTGTTCACCTGGTGACATGTCCCGTGTGTATTAAACAATCAGGGGAACATACTCTCCTCACTATTACAGTTCACCTGGTGACATGTCCTGTGTATATTAAAACATCAGGGGAACACACTCTCCTCACTTATACTGTTCACCTGGTAAGAAGTCCCGTGCGTATTAAACCATCAGGGGAACACACTCTCCTCACTTATACTGTTCATCTGGTAACATATCACGTAAGTATTAAACCATCAGGGGAACACACTCTCCTAACTTATACTGTTCACCTGGTGAAATGTCCCGTGTGTATTAAACCATCAGGGGAACACACTCTCCTCACTTAAACTTTTCACCTGGTGAAATGTCCCGTGTGTATTAAACCATCAGGGGAACACACTCTCCTCACTGCGAGTGTTCATCTGGTAACATGTCCCGTGTGTATTAAACCATCAGGGGAATAAAGTATCCTCACTTATACAGTTCATTTGGTGACATGTCCCGTGTGTATTAAGCAATCGGGGGAACACACTCTCCTCACTTATACTGTTCACCTGGTGACATGTCCCGGGTATATTAAACCACCAGGGCATCTCACTCTCCTCACTTAAACTTTTCACCTGGTGAAATGTCCCGTGTGTATTAAACCATCAGGGGAACACACTCTCTTCACATATACTGTTCACCTGGTAACATTTCCCGTGTATATTAAACAATCAGGGGAACACACTCTCCTCACTTATACTGTTCATCTGGTAACATTTCCCATGTATATTAAACAATCAGGGGAACACACTCTCCTCACTTATACTGTTCACCTAGTAACATGTCCCGTGTATATTCAACCATCAGGGGAACACACTCTCCTCACTTATACTGTTCATCTGGTAACATTTCCCATGTATATTAAACCATCAGGGGAACACACTCTCCTCACTTATACTGTTCATCTGGTAACATGTCCCGTGTATATTTAACCATCAGGGGAACACACTCTCCTCACTTATACTGTTCATCTGGTAACATGTCTCGTGTATATTCAACCATCAGGGGAACACACTCTCCTCACTTATACTGTTCATCTGGTAACATGTCCCGTGTATATTAAACCATTAGGGGAACACACTCTCCTCACTTATACTGTTCATCTGGTAAAATGTCCCGTGTGTATTAAACAATCAGGGGAACACACTCTCCTCACTTACACTGTTCACCTGGTAACATGTCCCATGTATATTAAACCAACAGGGGAACACACTCTCCTCACTTATACTGTTCATCTGGTAACATGTCCCGTCAGTATTAAACCATCAGGGGAACACACTCTCATCACTTATACTGTTCACCTGGTAACATGTCCTGTGTATATTAAACCATCAGGGGAACACACTCTCCTCACTGAGAGTGTTCATCTGGTCACATGTCCCGTGTGTATTAAACCATCAGGGGAATACAGTCTCCTCACTTATACAGTTCATTTGGTGACATGTCCCGTGTGTATTAAACAATCGGGGGAACACACTCTCCTCACTTATACTGTTCACCTGGTGACATGTCCCGGGGATATTAAACCACCAGGGCATCACACTCTCCTCACTTAAACTTTTCACCTGGTGACATGTCCCGTGTATATTAAACCATCAGGGGAACACACTCTCCTCACTTACACTGTTCACCTGGTAACACGTCCCATGTATATTAAACAATCTGGGGAACACATTCTCCTCACTTATACTGTTCACCTGGTAACATGTCCCGTGTATATTAAACCATCAGGGGAACACATTCTCCTCACTTACACTGTTCACCTGGTAACATGTCCCGTGTATATTAAACCATCATGGGAACACACTCTCCTCACTTACACTGTTCATCTGGTAACATGTCCTGTGTATATTAAACCATCAGTGGAACACACTCTCCTCACTTATACTGTTCACCTGGTAACATGTCCTGTGTATATTAAACCATCAGGGGAACACACTCTCCTCACTTATACTGTTCATCTGGTAAAACGTCCCGTGTGTATTAAACAATCAGGGGAACACACTCTCCTCACTTATACTGTTCATCTGGTAACATGTCGCGGCAGTATTAAACAATCAGGGGAACACACTCTCCTCACTTATACTGTTCATCTGGTAACATGTCCCGGCAGTATTAAACAATCAGGGGAACACACTCTCCTCACTTATACTGTTCATCTGGTAACATGTCCCGGCAGTATTAAACAATCAGGGGAACACACTCTCCTCACTTATACTGTTCATCTGGTAACATGTCCCGGCAGTATTAAACCATCAGGGGAACACAAGCTCCTCACTTATACTGTTCATCTGGTAACATGTCCCGTGTATATTAAACCATGAGGGGAACACACTCTCCTCACATATACTGTTCACCTGGTAACATGTACCGTGTATATTAAACCATCAGGGGAACACACTCTCCTCACTTATACTGTTCACCTGGTAACATGTCCCGTGTGTATTAAACAATCAGGGGAACACACTCTCCTCACTTACACTGTTCACCTGGTAACATGTCCCATGCATATTAAACCATCAGGGGAACACACTGTCCTCACTTATACTGTTCATCTGGTAACATGTTCCATCAGTATTAAACCATCAGGGGAACACACTCTCCTCACTTATACTGTTCACCTGGTAACATGTCCCGTGTGTATTAAACCATCAGGGGAACACACTCTCCTCACTTTTACTGTTCTCCTGGTAACATGTCCTGTGTATATTAAACCATCAGGGGAACACACTCTCCTCACTGAGAGTGTTCATCTGGTAACATGTCCCGTGTGTATTAAACCATCAGGGCAATACACTCTCCTCACTTATACTGTTCACCTGGTGACATGTCCCGTGTGTATTAAACAATCAGGGGAACACACTCTCCTCTCTTATACTGTTCATCTGGTGACATGTCCCGTGTATTTTAAACCATCAGGGGAACACACTCTCCTCGCTTAAACTTTTCACCTTGTGACATGTCCCGTGTATATTAAACCATCAGGGGAACACACTCTCCTCACTTATACTGTTCACCTGGTGACATGTCCCGTGTATTTTAAACCATCAGGGGAACACACTCTCCTCACTTAAACTTTTCACCTGGTGACATGTCCCGTGTATATTAAACCATCAGGGGAACACACTCTCCTCACTTATACTGTTCACCTGGTGACATGTCCCGTGTATATTAAACCATCAGGGGAACACACTCTCCTCACTTATACTGTTCACCTGGTGACATGTCCCGTGTGTATTAAACAATCAGGGGAACACACTCTCCTCACTTGTACAGTTCACCTGGTGACATGTCACGTCTATATTAAACAATCAGGGGAACACACTCTCCTCACTTATACTGTTCACCTGGCATCATGTCCCGTGTATATTAAATCATCAGGGGAACACACTCTCCTCACTGAGAGTGTTCATCTGGTAACATGTCCCGTGTGTATTAAATCATCAGGGGAACACACTCTCCTCACTCATACAGTTCATTTGGTGACTTGTCCCGTGTGTATTAAACAATCAGGGGAACACACTCTCCTCTCTTATACTGTTCATCTGGTGACATGTCCCGTGTATTTTAAACCATCAGGGGAACACACTCTCCTCACTTAAACTTTTCACCTGGTGACATGTCCCGTGTATATTAAACCATCAGGGGAACACACTCTCCTCACTTACACTGTTCTCCTGGTAACATGTCCCGTGTATATTAAACAATCTGGGGAACACATTCTCCTCACTTATACTGTTCACCTGGTGACATGTCCCGTGTATATTAAACAATCAGGGGAACACACTCTCCTCACTTATACTGTTCACCTGGCATCATGTCCTGTGTATATTAAACCATCAGGGGAACACACTCTCCTCACTTATACTGTTCACCTGGTAACATGTGCCGTGTATATTAAACCATCAGGTGAACACACTCTCCTCACTTATACTGTTCAGCTGGCAACATGTCCCGTGTGTATTAAACAATCAGGGGAACATACTCTCCTCACTTACACTGCTCACCTGGTAACATGTCCCATGCATATTAAACCATCAGGGGAACACACTCTCCTCACTTATACAGTTCAGTTGGTGACATGTCCCGTGTGTATTAAACAATCAGGGCAACACACTCTCCTCACTTATACTGTTCATCTGGTAAAATGTCCCGGCAGTATTAAACTATCAGGGGAACACAAGCTCCTCACTTATACTGTTCATCTGGTAACATGTCCCGTGTATATTAAACCATGAGGGGAACACACTCTCCTCACATATACTGTTCACCTGGTAACATGTCCCATGCATATTAAAACATCAGGGGAACACACTCTCCTCACTTATACTGTTCATCTGGTAACATGTTCCGTCAGTATTAAACCATCAGGGGAACACACTCTCCTCACTTATACTGTTCACCTGGTAACATGTCCCGTGTGTATTAAACCATCAGGGGAACACACTCTCCTCACTTTTACTGTTCTCCTGCTAACATTTCCCGTGTATATTAAACAATCAGGGGAACACATTCTCCTCACTTATACTGTTCATCTGGTAACAGTTCCCGTGTATATTAAACCATCAGGGGAACACACTCTCCTCACTTATCCTGTTCACCTGGTAACATGTCCTGTGTATATTAAACCATCAGGGGAACACACTCTCCTCACTGAGAGAGTTCATCTGGTAACATGTCCCGTGTGTATTAAACCATCAGGGGAACAATCTCTCCTCACTTATACTGTTCACCTGGTGACATGTCCCGGGTATATTAAACCATCAGGGGAACACACTCTCCTCACTTAAACTTTTCACCTGGTAACATGTCCCACGTATATTAAACCATCAGGGGAACACACTCTCCTCACTGAGAGAGTTCATCTGGTAACATGTCCCGTGTGTATTAAACCATCAGGGGAACACACTCTCCTCACTTAAACTTTTCACCTGGTAACATGTCCCACGTATATTAAATCATCAGGGGAAAACACTCTCCTCACTTATACTGTTCACCTGGCATCATGTCCCGTGTATAATAAACAATCTGGGGAACACATTCTCCTCACTTATACAGTTCACTTGGTGACAAGTCCCGTGCGTATTTAACAATCAGGGGAACACACTCTCCTCACTTATACTGTTCATCTGGTAACATTTCCCATGTATATTAAACAATCAGGGGAACACACTCTCCTCACTTATACTGTTCACCTGGTAACATGTCCCGTGTGTATTAAACCATCAGGGGAACACACTCTCCGCACTTATACTGTTCACCTGGTGACATGTCCGTGTATATAAAACCATCAGGGGAACACACTCTCCTCACTTGTACTGTTCACCTGGTGACATGTCCCGTGTGTATTAAACCATCCGGGGAATACACTCTCCTCACTTATACTGTTCACCAGGTAACATGTCCCGTGTATATTAAACCATCAGGGGAACACACTCTCCTCACTTATACTGTTCACCTGGTAACATGTACCGTGTATATTATATCATCAGGGGAACACAATCTCCTCACTCATACAGTTCATTTGGTGACTTGTCCCGTGTGTATTAAACAATCAGGGGAACACACTCTCCTCTCTTATACTGTTCATCTGGTGACATGTCCCGTGTATTTTAAACCATCAGGGGAACACACTCTCCTCACTTAAACTTTTCACCTGGTGACATGTCCCGTGTATATTAAACCATCAGGGGAACACACTCTCCTCACTTACACTGTTCACCTGGTAAAATGTCCCATGTATATTAAACCATCAGGGGAACACACTCTCCTCACTTAAACTTTTCACCTGGTGACATGTCCCGTGTGTATTAAACAATCAGGGGAACACACTCTCCTCTCTTATACTGTTCACCTGGCATCATGTCCCGTGTATATTAAACCATCAGGGGAACACTCTCTCCTCACTTAAACTTTTCACCTGGTAACATATTCCGGGTATATTAAACTATCAGGGGAACACACTCTCCTCACTTATACTGTTCACCTGGTAACATGTCATGTGTATATTAAATCATCAGGGGAACACACTCTCCTCACTGAGAGTGTTCATCTGGTAACATGTCCCGTGTGTATTAAATCATCAGGGGAACACACTCTCCTCACTCATACAGTTCATTTGGTGACTTGTCCCGTGTGTATCAAACAATCAGGGGAACACACTCTCCTCTCTTATACTGTTCATCTGGTGACATGTCCCGTGTATTTTAAACCATCAGAGGAACACACTCTCCTCACTTATACTGTTCACCTGGTAACATGTGCCGTATATATTAAACCATCAGGGGAACACACTCTCCTCACTTACACTGTTCACCTGGTAACATGTCCCATGTATATTAAACAATCTGGGGAACACATTCTCCTCACTTATACTGTTCACCTGGTGACATGTCCCGTGTATATTAAACAATCAGGGGAACACACTCTCCTCACTTATACTGTTCACCTGGTAACATGTCCCGTGTGTATTAAACCATCAGGGCAACACACTCTCCTCACTTATACTGTTCACCTGGTAACATGTCCCGTGTGTATTAAACCATCAGGGGAACACACTCTCCTCACTTATACTGTTCACCTGGTAACATGTCCCGTGTATATTAAACCATCAGGGGAACACACTCTCCTCACTTATACTGTTCACCTGGTAACATGTGCCGTGTATATTAAACCATCAGGTGAACACACTCTCCTCACTTATACTCTTCACCTGGCAACATGTCCCGTGTGTATTAAACAATCAGGGGAACACACTCTCCTCACTTACACTGTTCACCTGGTAACATGTCCCATGCATATTAAACCATCAGGGGAACACACTCTCCTCACTTATACAGTTCAGTTGGTGACATGTCCCGTGTGTATTAAACAATCAGGGGAACACACTCTCCTCACTTATACTGTTCATCTGGTAACATGTCCCGGCAGTATTAAATCATCAGGGGAACACAAGCTCCTCACTTATACTGTTCATCTGGTAACATGTCCCGTGTATATTAAACCATGAGGGGAACACACTCTCCTCACATATACTGTTCACCTGGTAACATGTAACGTGTATATTAAACCATCAGGGGAACACACTCTCCTCACTTATACTGTTCACCTGGTAACATGTACCGTGTATATTAAATCATCAGGGGAACACAATCTCCTCACTCATACAGTTCATTTGGTGACTTGTCCCGTGTGTATTAAACAATCAGGGGAACACAATCTCCTCTCTTATACTGTTCATCTGGTGACATGTCCCGTGTATTTTAAACCATCAGGGGAACACACTCTCCTCACTTAAACTTTTCACCTGGTGACATGTCCCGTGTATATTAAACCATCAGGGGAACACAATCTCCTCACTTACACTGTTCACCTGGTAAAATGTCCCATGTATATTAAACCATCAGGGGAACACACTCTCCTCACTTAAACTTTTCACCTGGTGACATGTCCCGTGTGTATTAAACAATCAGGGGAACACACTCTCCTCTCTTATACTGTTCACCTGGCATCATGTCCCGTGTATATTAAACCATCAGGGGAACACTCTCTCCTCACTTAAACTTTTCACCTGGTAACATATACCGGGTATATTAAACTATCAGGGGAACACACTCTCCTCACTTATACTGTTCACCTGGTAACATGTCATGTGTATATTAAATCATCAGGGGAACACACTCTCCTCACTGAGAGTGTTCATCTGGTAACATGTCCCGTGTGTATTAAATCATCAGGGGAACACACTCTCCTCACTCATACAGTTCATTTGGTGACTTGTCCCGTGTGTATCAAACAATCAGGGGAACACACTCTCCTCTCTTATACTGTTCATCTGGTGACATGTCCCGTGTATTTTAAACCATCAGAGGAACACACTCTCCTCACTTATACTGTTCACCTGGTAACATGTGCCGTATATATTAAACCATCAGGGGAACACACTCTCCTCACTTACACTGTTCACCTGGTAACATGTCCCATGTATATTAAACAATCTGGGGAACACATTCTCCTCACTTATACTGTTCACCTGGTGACATGTCCCGTGTATATTAAACAATCAGGGGAACACACTCTCCTCACTTATACTGTTCACCTGGTAACATGTCCCGTGTGTATTAAACCATCAGGGGAACACACTCTCCTCACTTATACTGTTCACCTGGTAACATGTCCCGTGTGTATTAAACCATCAGGGGAACACACTCTCCTCACTTATACTGTTCACCTGGTAACATGTCCCGTGTATATTAAACCATCAGGGGAACACACTCTCCTCACTTATACTGTTCACCTGGTAACATGTGCCGTGTATATTAAACCATCAGGTGAACACACTCTCCTCACTTATACTCTTCACCTGGCAACATGTCCCGTGTGTATTAAACAATCAGGGGAACACACTCTCCTCACTTACACTGTTCACCTGGTAACATGTCCCATGCTTATTAAACCATCAGGGGAACACACTCTCCTCACTTATACAGTTCAGTTGGTGACATGTCCCGTGTGTATTAAACAATCAGGGGAACACACTCTCCTCACTTATACTGTTCATCTGGTAACATGTCCCGGCAGTATTAAACCATCAGGGGAACACAAGCTCCTCACTTATACTGTTCATCTGGTAACATGTCCCGTGTATATTAAACCATGAGGGGAACACACTCTCCTCACATATACTGTTCACCTGGTAACATGTAACGTGTATATTAAACCATCAGGGGAACACACTCTCCTCACTTCTACTGTTCACCTGGTAACATGTCCCATGCATATTAAACCATCAGGGGAACACTCTCTCCTCACTTATACTGTTCATCTGTAACATGTTCCGTCAGTATTAAACCATCAGGGGAACACACTCTCCTCACTTATACTGTTCATCTGGTAACATGTTCCGTCAGTATTAAACCATCAGGGGAACACACTCTCCTCACTTATACTGTTCACCTGGTAACATGTCCCGTGTGTATTAAACCATCAGGGGAACACACTCTCCTCACTTTTCCTGTTCTCCTGCTAACATTTCCCGTGTATATTAAACAATCAGGGGAACACATTCTCCTCACTTATACTTTTCATCTGGTAACATTTCCCGTGTATATTAAACCATCAGGGGAACACACTCTCCTCACTTATCCTGTTCACCTGGTAACATGTCCTGTGTATATTAAACCATCAGGGGAACACACTCTCCTCACTGAGAGAGTTCATCTGGTAACATGTCCCGTGTGTATTAAACCATCAGGGGAACAATCTCTCCTCACTTAAACTTTTCAACTGGTAACATGTCCCACGTATATTAAACCATCAGGGGAACACACTCTCCTCACTGAGAGAGTTCATCTGGTAACATGTCCCGTGTGTATTAAACCATCAGGGGAACACACTCTCCTCACTTAAACTTTTCACCTGGTAACATGTCCCACGTATATTAAACCATCAGGGGAACACACTCTCCTCACTTATACTGTTCACCTGGCATCATGTCCCGTGTATAATAAACAATCTGGGGAACACATTCTCCTCACTTTTCCAGTTCACTTGGTGACAAGTCCCGTGCGTATTTAACAATCAGGGGAACACACTCTCCTCAATTATACTGTTCATCTGCTAACATTTCCCATATATATTAAACAATCAGGGGAACACACTCTCCTCACTTATACTGTTCACCTGGTAACATGTCCCGTGTGTATTAAACCATCAGGGGAACACACTCTCCTCACTTATACTGTTCACCTGGTAACATGTCCCGTGTATATTAAACCATCAGGGGAACACACTCTCCTCACTTATACTGTTCACCTGGTAACATGTGCCGTGTATATTAAACCATCAGGTGAACACACTCTCCTCACTTATACTCTTCACCTGGCAACATGTCCCGTGTGTATTAAACAATCAGGGGAACACACTCTCCTCACTTACACTGTTCACCTGGTAACATGTCCCATGCTTATTAAACCATCAGGGGAACACACTCTCCTCACTTATACAGTTCAGTTGGTGACATGTCCCGTGTGTATTAAACAATCAGGGGAACACACTCTCCTCACTTATACTGTTCATCTGGTAACATGTCCCGGCAGTATTAAACCATCAGGGGAACACAAGCTCCTCACTTATACTGTTCATCTGGTAACATGTCCCGTTTATATTAAACCATGAGGGGAACACACTCTCCTCACATATACTGTTCACCTGGTAACATGTAACGTGTATATTAAACCATCAGGGGAACACACTCTCCTCACTTCTACTGTTCACCTGGTAACATGTCCCATGCATATTAAACCATCAGGGGAACACTCTCTCCTCACTTATACTGTTCATCTGTAACATGTTCCGTCAGTATTAAACCATCAGGGGAACACACTCTCCTCACTTATACTGTTCATCTGGTAACATGTTCCGTCAGTATTAAACCATCAGGGGAACACACTCTCCTCACTTATACTGTTCACCTGGTAACATGTCCCGTGTGTATTAAACCATCAGGGGAACACACTCTCCTCACTTTTCCTGTTCTCCTGCTAACATTTCCCGTGTATATTAAACAATCAGGGGAACACATTCTCCTCACTTATACTTTTCATCTGGTAACATTTCCCGTGTATATTAAACCATCAGGGGAACACACTCTCCTCACTTATCCTGTTCACCTGGTAACATGTCCTGTGTATATTAAACCATCAGGGGAACACACTCTCCTCACTGAGAGAGTTCATCTGGTAACATGTCCCGTGTGTATTAAACCATCAGGGGAACAATCTCTCCTCACTTAAACTTTTCAACTGGTAACATGTCCCACGTATATTAAACCATCAGGGGAACACACTCTCCTCACTGAGAGAGTTCATCTGGTAACATGTCCCGTGTGTATTAAACCATCAGGGGAACACACTCTCCTCACTTAAACTTTTCACCTGGTAACATGTCCCACGTATATTAAACCATCAGGGGAACACACTCTCCTCACTTATACTGTTCACCTGGCATCATGTCCCGTGTATAATAAACAATCTGGGGAACACATTCTCCTCACTTTTCCAGTTCACTTGGTGACAAGTCCCGTGCGTATTTAACAATCAGGGGAACACACTCTCCTCAATTATACTGTTCATCTGCTAACATTTCCCATATATATTAAACAATCAGGGGAACACACTCTCCTCACTTATACTGTTCACTTGGTAACATGTCCCGTGTGTATTAAACCATCAGGGGAACACACTCTCCTCACTTATACTGTTCACCTGGTGACATGTCCGTGTATATAAAACCATCAGGGGAACACACTCTCCTCACTTGTACTGTTCACCTGGTGACATGTCCCGTGTGTATTAAACCATCTGGGGAATACACTCTCCTCACTTATACTGTTCACCAGGTAACATGTCCCGTGTAGATTAAACCATCAGGGGAACACACTCTCCTCACTTATACTGTTCACCTGGTAACATGTACCGTGTATATTAAATCATCAGGGGAACACACTCTCCTCACTCATACAGTTCATTTGGTGACTTGTCCCGTGTGTATTAAACAATCAGGGGAACACACTCTCCTCTCTTATACTGTTCATCTGGTGACATGTCCCTTGTATTTTAAACCATCAGGGGAACACACTCTCCTCACTTAAACTTTTCACCTGGTGACATGTCCCGTGTATATTAAACCATCAGGGGAACACACTCTCCTCACTTACACTGTTCCCCTGGTAAAATGTCCCATGTATATTAAACCATCAGGGGAACACGCTCTCCTCACTTATAATGTTCACCTGGCATCATGTCCCGTGTATATTAAACCATCAGGGGAACACACTCTCCTCACTTATGCTGTTCACCTGGTAACATGTACCGTGTATATTAAACCATCAGGGGAACACACTCTCCTCACTTATACTGTTCACCTGGTAACATGTCCCGTGTATATTAAATCTTCAGGGGAACACACTCTCCTCACTTATACTGTTCACCTGGTGACATGTCCCGTGTATTTTAAACCATCAGGGGAACACACTCTCCTCACGTAAACTTTTCACCTGGTGACATGTCCCGTGTATATTAAATCATCAGGGGAACACACTCTCCTCACTCATTCAGTTCATTTGGTGACTTGTCCCGTGTGTATTAAACAATCAGGGGAACACACTCTCCTCTCTTATACTGTTCATCTGGTGACATGTCCCGTGTATTTTAAACCATCAGGGGAACACACTCTCCTCACTTAAACTTTTCACCTGGTGACATTTCCCGTGTATATTAAACCATCAGGGGAACACACTCTCCTCACTTACACTGTTCGCCTGGTAACATGTCCCATGTATATTAAACAATCTGGGGAACACATTCTCCTCACTTATACTGTTCACCTGGTGACATGTCCCGTGTATATTAAACAATCAGGTGAACACTCTCTCCTGACTTATACTGTTCACCTGGCATCATGTCCTGTGTATATTAAACCATCAAGGGGAACACATTCTCCTCACTTACACTGTTCACCTGGTAACATGTCCAGTGTATATTAAACCATCAGGGGAACACACTCTCCTCACTTATACTGTTCACCTGGTAACATGTCCCCTCAGTATTAAACCATCAGTGGAACACACTCTCCTCAATTATACTGTTCACCTGGTAACATGTCCCGTGTGTATTAAACAATCAGGGGAACACACTCTCCTCACTTATACTGTTCATCTGGTAACATGTCCCGTGTATATTAAACCATGAGGGGAACACACTCTCCTCACATATACTGTTCACCTGGTAACATGTCCCGTGTATATTAAACCATCAGGGGAACACACTCTCCTCACTTATACTGTTCACCTGGGAACATGTCCTATGCATATTAAACCATCAGGGGAACACACTCTCCTCACATATACTGTTCACCTGGTAACATGTACCGTGTATATTAAACCATCAGGGGAACACACTCTCCTCACTTATACTGTTCATCTGGTAACATGTTCCGTCAGTATTAAACCATCAGGGGAACACACTCTCCTCACTTATACTGTTCACCTGGTAACATGTCCCGTGTATATTAAACCATCAGGGGAACACACTCTCCTCACATATACTGTTCACCTGGTAACATGTCCCGTGTATATTGAACCATCAGGGGAATACAGTATCCTCACTTATACTGTTCACCTGGTAACATGTCCCATGCATATTAAACCATCAGGGGAACACACTCTCCTCACTTATACTGTTCATCTGGTAACATGTTCCGGCAGTATTAAACCATCAGGGGAACACACTCTCCTCACTTATACTGTTCATCTGGTAACATGTCCCGTGTGTATTAAACCATCAGGGGAACACACTCTCCTCACTTATACTGTTCACCTGGTAACATGTCCCGTGTATATTAAACAATCACGGGAACACATTCTCCTCACTTATACTGTTCATCTGGTAACATTTCCCGCGTAAATTAAACCATCAGGGGAACACACTCTCCTCACTTATACTGTTCACCTGGTAACATGTCCTGTGTATATTAAACCATCAGGGGAACACACTCTCCTCACTGAGACAGTTCATCTGATAACATGTCCCGTGTGTATTAAACCATCAGGGGAACAATCTTTCCTCACTTATACTGTTCACCTGGTGACATGTCCCGGGTATATTAAACCATCAGGGGATCACACTCACCTCACTTAAACTTTTCATCTGGTAACATGTCCCATGTATATTAAACCATCAGGGGAACACACTCTCCTCACTTATACTGTTCACCTGGCATCATGTCCCGTGTATAATAAACAATCTGGGGAACACATTCTCCTCACTTATACAGTTCACTTGGTGACAAATCCCGTGCGTATTTAACAATCAGGGGAACACATTCTCCTCACTTCCACTGTTCACCTGGTAACATGTCCTGTGTATATTAAACCATAAGGGGAACGCCCTCTCCTCACTTATACTGTTCACCTGGTAACATGTACCGTGTATATTAAAGCATCAGGGGAACACACTCTCCTCACTTATACTGTTCACCTGGTAACATGTCCTGTGTATATTAAACCATAAGGGGAACACCCTCTCCTCACTTAAACTGTTCAGCTGGTAACATGTCTGTGTATATTAAAGCATCAGGGGAACACATTCTCCTCACTTATACTGTTCACCTGGTAACATGTCCTGTGAATATTAAATCATCAGGGGAACACACTCTCCTCACTGAGAGTGTTCATCTGGTAACATGACCCGTGTGTATTAAATCATCAGGGGAACAGACTCTCCTCACTTATGCAGTTCATTTGGTGACATGTCCCGTCTGTATTAAACAATCAGGGGAACACACTCTCCTCACTTATACTGTTCACCTGGTGACATGTCCCGTGTATATTAAACCATCAGGGGAACACACTCTCCTCACTTATACTGTTCAGCTGGAAACATGTCCCGTGCATATTAAACCATCAGGGGAACACACTCTCCTCACTTATACTGTTCAGCTGGAAACATGTCCCGTGCATATTAAACCATCAGGGGAACACACTCTCCTCACTTATACTGTTCAGCTGGAAACATGTCCCGTGCATATTAAACCATCAGGGGAACACACTCTCCTCACTTATACTGTTCATCTGGTAACATGTCCCGTGCATATTAAACCATCAGGGGAACACATTCCGCTCACTTATACTGTTCACCTGGTGACATGTCCCGTGTGTATTAAACAATCAGGGGAACACACTCTCCTCACTTATACTGTTCACCTGTTGACATGTCCCGGGTATATAAAACAATCAGGGGAACTCACTCTCCTCACTTATACTGTTCACCTGGTGACATGTCCCGTTTGTATGAAACAATCAGGGGAACACACTCTCCTCACTTATACTGTTCACCTGTTGACATGTCCCGGGTATATAAAACAATCAGGGGAACACACTCTCCTCACTTATACTGTTCATCTGGTAACATGTTCCGTCAGTATTAAACCATCAGGGGAACACACTCTCCTCACATATACTGTTCACCTGGTAACATGTCCCGTGTATATTGAACCATCAGGGGAATACAGTATCCTCACTTATACTGTTCACCTGGTAACATGTCCCATGCATATTAAACCATCAGGGGAACACCCTCTCCTCACTTATACTGTTCATCTGGTAACATGTTCCGTCAGTATTAAACCATCAGGGGAACACACTCTCCTCACTTATACTGTTCACCTGGTAACATGTCCCGTGTGTATTAAACCATCAGGGGAACACACTCTCCTCACTTATACTGTTCATCTGGTAACATTTCCCGTGTATATTAAACCATCAGGGGAACACACTCTCCTCACTTATACTGTTCACCTGGTAACATGTCCCGTGTATATTAAACAATCACGGGAACACATTCTCCTCACTTATACTGTTCATCTGGTAACATTTCCCACGTAAATTAAACCATCAGGGGAACACACTCTCCTCACTTATACTGTTCACCTGGTAACATGTCCTGTGTATATTAAACCATCAGGGGAACACACTCTCCTCACTGAGACAGTTCATCTGGTAACATGTCCCGTGTGTATTAAACCATCAGGGGATCACACTCACCTCACTTAAACTTTTCACCTGGTAACATGTCCCATGTATATTAAACCATCAGGGGAACACACTCTCCTCACTTATACTGTTCACCTGGCATCATGTCCCGTGTATAATAAACAATCTGGGGAACACATTCTCCTCACTTATACAGTTCACTTGGTGACAAATCCCGTGCGTATTTAACAATCAGGGGAACACATTCTCCTCACTTCCACTGTTCACCTGGTAACATGTCCTGTGTATATTAAACCATAAGGGGAACGCCCTCTCCTCACTTATACTGTTCACCTGGTAACATGTACCGTGTATATTAAAGCATCAGGGGAACACACTCTCCTCACTTATACTGTTCACCTGGTAACATGTCCTGTGTATATTAAACCATAAGGGGAACACCCTCTCCTCACTTAAACTGTTCAGCTGGTAACATGTCTGTGTATATTAAAGCATCAGGGGAACACATTCTCCTCACTTATACTGTTCACCTGGTAACATGTCCTGTGAATATTAAATCATCAGGGGAACACACTCTCCTCACTGAGAGTGTTCATCTGGTAACATGACCCGTGTGTATTAAATCATCAGGGGAACAGACTCTCCTCACTTATGCAGTTCATTTGGTGACATGTCCCGTGTGTATTAAACAATCAGGGGAACACACTCTCCTCACTTATACTGTTCACCTGGTGACATGTCCCGTGTATATTAAAGCTTCAGGGGAACACACTCTCCTCACTTAAACCTTTCACCTGGTGACATGTCCCGTGTATATTAAACCATCAGGGGAACACACTCTCCTCACTTATACTGTTCACCTGGCACGATGTCCCATGTATATTAAAACATCAGGGGAACACACTCTCCTCACTTATACTGTTCACCTGGCATCATGTCCCGTGTATATTAAACAAACTGGGGAACACACTCTCCTCACTTACACTGTTCACCTGGTAACATGTCCCATGTATATTAAAACATCAGGGGAACAGACTCTCCTCACTTATACTGTTCACCTGGTAACATGTCCCCTCAGTATTAAACCATCAGTGGAACACACTCTCCTCAATTATACTGTTCACCTGGTAACATGTCCTGTGTGCATTAAACCATCAGGGGAACACACTCTCCTCACTTATACAGTTCAGTTGGTGACATGTCCCGTGTGTATTAAACAATCAGGGGTACACACTGTCCTCACTTGTACTTTTCATCTGGTAACATGTCCCGTCAGTATTAAACCATCAGGGGAACACAAGCTCCCCACTTATACTGTTCATCTGGTAACATGTCCCGTGCATATTAAACCTTCAGGGGAACACACTCTCCTCACTTATACTGTTCATCTGGTAACATGTCCCGTGTGTATTAAACAATCAGGGGAACACACTCTCCTCACTTACACTGTTCACCTGTTGACATGTCCCGGGTATATTAAACAATCATGGGAACTCACTCTCCTCACTTATACTGTTCACCTTGTGAAATGTCCCGTGCGTATTAAACAATCAGGGTAACACACTCTCCTCACTTATACTGTTCACCTGGTAACATGTCCCGTCAGAATTAAACCATGAGGGGAACACAAGCTCCTCACTTATACTGTTCATCTGGTAACATGTCCCGTCAGTATTAAACCATCAGGTGAACACACTCTCCTCACTTATACTGTTCACCTGGTAACATGTCCCGTGTATATCAAACCATCAGGGGAACACAATCTCCTCACTTATACTGCTCACCTGGTAACATGTCCCGTGTATATCAAACCATCAGGGGAACACAAGCTCCTCACTAATACTGTTCACCTGGTAACATGTCCCGTGTATATTAAACCATCAAGGGAACACATTCTCCTCACTTATACTGTTCATCTTGTAACATGTCCCGTGGATATTAAACCATCAAGGGATCAGGCTCTCCTCACTTATACTGTTCACCTGGTAACATGTCCTGTGTGCATTAAACCATCAGGGGAACACACTCTCCTCACTTATACAGTTCACTTTGTGAAATGTCCCATGCGTATTAAACCATCAGGGGAACACACTCTCCTCACTTATACTGTTCACCTGGTAACATGTCCCGTCAGTATTAAATCATCAGGGGAACACATTCTCCTCACTTATACTGTTCACCTGGTAACATGTCCCGTGGATATTAAACCATCAAGGGATCAGACTCTCCTCACTTATACTGTTCACCTGGTAACATGTCCTGTGTGCATTAAACCATCAGGGGAACACACTCTCCTCACTTATACTGTTCACCTGGTAACATGTCCCGTGTGTATTAAACCATCAGGGGAACACACTCTCCTCACTTATACTGTTCATCTGGTAACATTTCCCGCGGAGATTAAACAATCACGGGAACACATTCTCCTCACTTATACTGTTCATCTGGTAACATTTCCCGCGTAAATTAAACCATCAGGGGAACACACTCTCCTCACTTATACTGTTCACCTGGTAACATGTCCTGTGTATATTAAACCATCAGGGGAACACACTCTCCTCACTGAGACAGTTCATCTTGTAACATGTCCCGTGTGTATTAAACCATCAGGGGAACAATCTCTCCTCACTTATACTGTTCACCTGGTGACATGTCCCGGGTATATTAAACCATCAGGGGATCACACTCTCCTCACTTAAACTTTTCACCTGGTAACATGTCCCATGTATATTAAACCATCAGGGGAACACACTCTCCTCACTTATACTGTTCACCTGGCATCATGTCCCGTGTATAATAAACAATCTGGGGAACACATTCTCCTCACTTATACAGTTCACTTGGTGACAAATCCCGTGCGTATTTAACAATCAGGGGAACACATTCTCCTCACTTACACTGTTCACCTGGTAACATGTCCTGTGTATATTAAACCATAAGGGGAACGCCATCTCCTCACTTATACTGTTCACCTGGTAACATGTACCGTGTATATTAAAGCATCAGGGGAACACACTCTCCTCACTTATACTGTTCACCTGGTAACATGTCCTGTGTATATTAAACCATAAGGGGAACACCCTCTCCTCACTTAAACTGTTCAGCTGGTAACATGTCTGTGTATATTAAAGCATCAGGGGAACACATTCTCCTCACTTATACTGTTCACCTGGTAACATGTCCTGTGAATATTAAATCATCAGGGGAACACACTCTCCTCACTGAGAGTGTTCATCTGGTAACATGACCCGTGTGTATTAAATCATCAGGGGAACAGACTCTCCTCACTTATGCAGTTCATTTGGTGACATGTCCCGTGTGTATTAAACAATCAGGGGAACACACTCTCCTCACTTATACTGTTCACCTGGTGACATGTCCCGTGTATATTAAAGCTTCAGGGGAACACACTCTCCTCACTTAAACCTTTCACCTGGTGCCATGTCCCGTGTATATTAAACTATCAGGGGAACACACTCTCCTCACTTATACTGTTCACCTGACACTATGTCCCATGTATATTAAAACATCAGGGGAACACACTCTCCTCACTTATACTGTTCACCTGGCATCATGTCCCGTGTATATTAAACAAACTGGGGAACACACTCTCCTCACTTACACTGTTCACCTGGTAACATGTCCCATGTATATTAAAACATCAGGGGAACAGACTCTCCTCACTTATACTGTTCACCTGGTAACATGTCCCCTCAGTATTAAACCATCAGTGGAACACACTCTCCTCAATTATACTGTTCACCTGGTAACATGTCCTGTGTGCATTAAACCATCAGGGGAACACACTCTCCTCACTTATACAGTTCAGTTGGTGACATGTCCCGTGTGTATTAAACAATCAGGGGTACACACTGTCCTCACTTGTACTGTTCATCTGGTAACATGTCCCGTCAGTATTAAACCATCAGGGGAACACAAGCTCCCCACTTATACTGTTCATCTGGTAACATGTCCCGTGCATATTAAACCTTCAGGGGAACACACTCTCCTCACTTATACTGTTCATCTGGTAACATGTCCCGTGTGTATTAAACAATCAGGGGAACACACTCTCCTCACTTATACTGTTCACCTGGTAACATGTCCCGTGCGTATTAAACAATCAGGGTAACACACTCTCCTCACTTATACTGTTCACCTGGTAACATGTCCCGTCAGAATTAAACCATGAGGGGAACACAAGCTCCTCACTTATACTGTTCATCTGGTAACATGTCCCGTCAGTATTAAACCATCAGGTGAACACACTCTCCTCACTTATACTGTTCACCTGGTAACATGTCCCGTGTATATCAAACCATCAGGGGAACACAATCTCCTCACTTATACTGTTCACCTGGTAACATGTCCCGTGTATATCAAACCATCAGGGGAACACAAGCTCCTCACTAATACTGTTCACCTGGTAACATGTCCCGTGTATATTAAACCATCAAGGGAACACATTCTCCTCACTTATACTGTTCACCTGGTAACATGTCCCGTGGATATTAAACCATCAAGGGATCAGACTCTCCTCACTTATACTGTTCACCT
The DNA here is from genome assembly GCF_036365525.1 of Heterodontus francisci. Classification (NCBI taxonomy): domain Eukaryota; kingdom Metazoa; phylum Chordata; class Chondrichthyes; order Heterodontiformes; family Heterodontidae; genus Heterodontus; species Heterodontus francisci. The sequence continues at coordinate 1,652,437 of NW_027140423.1, read as the reverse complement.
GGTAACATGTCCTGTGTGCATTAAACCATCAGGGGAACACACTCTCCTCACTTATACAGTTCACTTGGTGAAATGTCCCATGCGTATTAAACCATCAGGAGAACACACTCTCCTCACTTATACTGTTCACCTGGTAACATGTCCCGTCAGTAATAAATCATCAGGGGAACACATTCTCCTCACTTATAATGTTCACCTTGTAACATGTCCCGTGTATATTAAACCATCAGGGGAACACACTCTCCTCACTTATACTTTTCACCTGGTAACATATACCGTGTATATTAAACCATCAGGGGAACTCACTCTCCTCAGTTATACTGTTCACCTGGTGACATGTCCCGTGTGTATTAAACCATCAGGGGAACACACTCTCCTCACTTATACTGTTCACCTGGTGACATGTCTTGTGTATATTAAACCATCAGGGGAACACACTCTCCTCACTTATACTGTTCACCTGGTGACATGTCCCGTCTGTATTAAACCAACATGGGAACACAAGCTCTTCACTTATACTGTTCATCTGGTAACATGTCCCGTCAGTATTAATCCATCAGGGGAACACAAGCTCCTCACTTATACTGTTCATCTGGTAACATGTCCCGTCAGTATTAAACCATCAGGGGAACACACTCTCCTCACTTAAACTTTTCACCTGGTGACATGTCCCGTGTATATTAAACCATCAGGGGAACACACTCTCCTCACTTACACTGTTCACCTGTTAACATGTCCCATGTATATTAAACCAGCAGGGGAACACACTCTCCTCACTTATACTGTTCACCTGCTAACGTATCCCGTGTATATTAAACCACCAGGGGAACACACTGTCCTCACTTATACTGTTCACCTGGTAACATGTCCCGTGTATATTAAACCATCAAGGGAACACACTCTCCTCACTTATACTGTTCACCTGGTAACATGTCCCGTGTATATTAAACCATCAGGGGAACACACTCTCGTCACTTCTACTGTTCAGCTGGAAACATTTCCCGTGCATATTAAACCATCAGGGGAACACACTCTCCTCACTTATACTGTTCAGCTGGAAACATGTCCCGTGCATATTAAACCATCAGGGGAACACACTCTCCTCACTTATACTGTTCAGCTGGAAACATGTCCCGTGCATATTAAACCATCAGGGGAACACACTCTCCTCACTTATACTGTTCAGCTGGAAACATGTCCCGTGCATATTAAACCATCAGGGGAACACACTCTCCTCACTTATACTGTTCATCTGGCAACATGTCCCGTGCATATTAAACCATCAGGGGAACACATTCCGCTCACTTATACTGTTCAACTGGTGACATGTCCCGTGTGTATTAAACAATCAGGGGAACACACTCTCCTCACTTATACTGTTCACCTGTTGACATGTCCCGTGTGTATTAAACAATCAGGGGAACACACTCTCCTCACTTATACTGTTCACCTGTTGACATGTCCCGGGTATATAAAACAATCAGGGGAACTCACTCTCCTCACTTATACTGTTCACCTGGTGACATGTCCCGTGTGTATTAAACAATCAGGGGAACACACTCTCCTCACTTATACTGTTCACCTGTTGACATGTCCCGGGTATATAAAACAATCAGGGGAACTCACTCTCCTCACTTATACTGTTCACCTGGTGACATGTCCCGTGTGTATTAAACAATCAGGGGAACAAACTCTCCTCACTTATACTGTTCACCTGTCGACATGTCCCGGGTATATAAAACAATCAGGGGAACACACTCTCCTCACTTATACTGTTCACCTGGTAACATGTCCCGTGTATATTAAACCATCAGGGGAACACACTCTCCTCACATATACTGTTCACCTGGTAACATGTCCCGTGTATATTGAACCATCAGGGGAATACAGTATCCTCACTTATACTGTTCACCTGGTAACATGTCCCATGCATATTAAACCATCAGGGGAACACACTCTCCTCACTTATACTGATCATCTGGTAACATGTTCCGTCAGTATTAAACCATCAGGGGAACACACTCTCCTCACTTATACTGTTCACCTGGTAACATGTCCCGTGTGTATTAAACCATCAGGGGAACACACTCTCCTCACTTATACTGTTCATCTGGTAACATTTCCCGCGTATATTAAACCATCAGGGGAACACACTCTCCTCACTTATACTGTTCACCTGGTAACATGTCCCGTGTATATTAAACAATCACGGGAACACATTCTCCTCACTTATACTGTTCATCTGGTAACATTTCCCGCGTAAATTAAACCATCAGGGGAACACACTCTCCTCACTTATACTGTTCACCTGGTAACATGTCCTGTGTATATTAAACCATCAGGGGAACACACTCTCCTCACTGAGACAGTTCATCTGGTAACATGTCCCGTGTGTATTAAACCATCAGGGGAACAATCTCTCCTCACTTATACTGTTCGCCTGGTGACATGTCCCGGGTATATTAAACCATCAGGGGATCACACTCTCCTCACTTAAACTTTTCACCTGGTAACATGTCCCATGTATATTAAACCATCAGGGGAACACACTCTCCTCACTTATACTGTTCACCTGGCATCATGTCCCGTGTATAATAAACAATCTGGGGAACACATTCTCCTCACTTATACAGTTCACTTGGTGACAAATCCCGTGCGTATTTAACAATCAGGGGAACACATTCTCCTCACTTACACTGTTCACCTGGTAACATGTCCTGTGTATATTAAACCATAAGGGGAACGCCCTCTCCTCACTTATACTGTTCACCTGGTAACATGTACCGTGTATATTAAAGCATCAGGGGAACACACTCTCCTCACTTATACTGTTCACCTGGTAACATGTCCTGTGTATATTAAACCATAAGGGGAACACCCTCTCCTCACTTAAACTGTTCAGCTGGTAACATGTCTGTGTATATTAAAGCATCAGGGGAACACATTCTCCTCACTTATACTGTTCACCTGGTAACATGTCCTGTGAATATTAAATCATCAGGGGAACACACTCTCCTCACTGAGAGTGTTCATCTGGTAACATGACCCGTGTGTATTAAATCATCAGGGGAACAGACTCTCCTCACTTATGCAGTTCATTTGGTGACATGTCCCGTGTGTATTAAACAATCAGGGGAACACACCCTCCTCACTTATACTGTTCACCTGGTGACATGTCCCATGTATATTAAAGCTTCAGGGGAACACACTCTCCTCACTTAAACCTTTCACCTGGTGACATGTCCCGTGTATATTAAACCATCAGGGGAACACACTCTCCTCACTTATACTGTTCGCCTGGCACTATGTCCCATGTATATTAAAACATCAGGGGAACACACTCTCCTCACTTATACTGTTCACCTGGCATCATGTCCCGTGTATATTAAACCATCAGGGGAACACACTCTCCTCACTTATACTGTTCACCTGGTAACATGTCCCGTGTATGTTAAACCATCAGGGGAACACACTCTCCTCACTTATACTGTTCACCTGGTAACATGTCCCGTGTATATTAAACCATCAGGGGAACACACTCACCTCACTTATACTTTTCACCTGGTAACATATACCGTGTATATTAAACCATCAGGAGAACTCACTCTCCTCAGTTATACTGTTCACCTGGTGACATGTCCCGTGTGTATTAAACCATCAGGGGAACACACTCTCCTCACTTATACTGTTCACCTGGTGACATGTCCTGTGTATATTAAACCATCAGGGGAACACACTCTCCTCACTTATACTGTTCACCTGGTGACATGTCCCGTGTGTATTAAACCATCAGGGGAACACATTCTCCTCACTTATACTGTTCACCTGGTAACATGTCCCCTCAGTATTAAACCACCAGGGGAACACACTGTCCTCACTTATACTGTTCACCTGGTAACATGTCCCGTGTATATTAAACCATCAAGGGAACACACTCTCGTCACTTATACTGTTCAGCTGGAAACATTTCCCGTGCATATTAAACCATCAGGGGAACACACTCTCCTCACTTATACTGTTCAGCTGGAAACATGTCCCGTGCATATTAAACCATCAGGGGAACACACTCTCCTCACTTATACTGTTCAGCTGGAAACATGTCCCGTGCATATTAAACCATCAGGGGAACACACTCTCCTCACTTATACTGTTCATCTGGCAACATGTCCCGTGCATATTAAACCATCAGGGGAACACATTCCGCTCACTTATACTGTTCACCTGGTGACATGTCCCGTGTGTATTAAACAATCAGGGGAACACCATCTCCTCACTTATACTGTTCACCTGTTGACATGTCCCGTGTGTATTAAACAATCAGGGGAACACACTCTCCTCACTTATACTGTTCACCTGTTGACATGTCCCGGGTATATAAAACAATCAGGGGAACTCACTCTCCTCACTTATACTGTTCACCTGGTGACATGTCCCGTGTGTATTAAACAATCAGGGGAACAAACTCTCCTCACTTATACTGTTCACCTGTTGACATGTCCCGGGTATATAAAAAAAACAGGGGAACACACTCTCCTCACTTATACTGTTCATCTGGTAACATGTTCCGTCAGTATTAAACCATCAGGGGAACACACTCTCCTCACTTATACTGTTCACCTGGTAACATGTCCCGTGTATATTAAACCATCAGGGGAACACACTCTCCTCACAGATACTGTTCACCTGGTAACATGTCCCGTGTATATTGAACCATCAGGGGAATACAGTATCCTCACTTATACTGTTCACCTGGTAACATGTCCCATGCATATTAAACCATCAGGGGAACACACTCTCCTCACTTATACTGTTCATCTGGTAACATGTTCCGTCAGTATTAAACCATCAGGGGAACACACTCTCCTCACTTATACTGTTCACCTGGTAACATGTCCCGTGTGTATTAAACCATCAGGGGAACACACTCTCCTCACTTATACTGTTCATCTGGTAACATTTCCCGCGTATATTAAACCATCAGGGGAACACACTCTCCTCACTTATACTGTTCACCTGGTAACATGTCCCGTGTATATTAAACAATCACGGGAACACTTTCTCCTCACTTATACTGTTCATCTGGTAACATTTCCCGCGTAAATTAAACCATCAGGGGAACACACTCTCCTCACTTATACTGTTCACCTGGTAACATGTCCTGTGTATATTAAACCATCAGGGGAACACACTCTCCTCACTGAGACAGTTCATCTGGTAAAATGTCCCGTGTGTATTAAACCATCAGGGGAACAATCTCTCCTCACTTATACTGTTCACCTGGTGACATGTCCCGGGGATATTAAACCATCAGGGGATCACACTCTCCTCACTTAAACTTTTCACCTGGTAACATGTCCCATGTATATTAAACCATCAGGGGAACACACTCTCCTCACTTATACTGTTCACCTGGCATCATGTCCCGTGTATAATAAACAATCTGGGGAACACATTCTCCTCACTTATACAGTTCACTTGGTGACAAATCCCGTGCGTATTTAACAATCAGGGGAACACATTCTCCTCACTTACACTGTTCACCTGGTAACATGTCCTGTGTATATTAAACCATAAGGGGAACGCCCTCTCCTCACTTATACTGTTCACCTGGTAACATGTACCGTGTATATTAAAGCATCAGGGGAACACACTCTCCTCACTTATACTGTTCACCTGGTAACATGTCCTGTGTATATTAAACCATAAGGGGAACACCTTCTCCTCACTTAAACTGTTCAGCTGGTAACATGTCTGTGTATATTAAAGCATCAGGGGAACACATTCTCCTCACTTATACTGTTCACCTGGTAACATGTCCTGTGAATATTAAATCATCAGGGGAACACACTCTCCTCACTGAGAGTGTTCATCTGGTAACATGACACGTGTGTATTAAATCATCAGGGGAACAGACTCTCCTCACTTATGCAGTTCATTTGGTGACATGTCCCGTGTGTATTAAACAATCAGGGGAACACACTCTCCTCACTTATACTGTTCACCTGGTGACATGTCCCGTGTATATTAAAGCTTCAGGGGAACACACTCTCCTCACTTAAACCTTTCACCTGGTGACATGTCCCGTGTATATTAAACCATCAGGGGAACACACTCTCCTCACTTATACTGTTCGCCTGGCACTATGTCCAATGTATATTAAAACATCAGGGGAACACACTCTCCTCACTTATACTGATCACCTGGCATCATGTCCCGTGTATATTAAACCATCAGGGGAACACACTCTCCTCACTTATACTGTTCACCTGGTAACATGTCCTGTGTGCATTAAACCATCAGGGGAACACACTCTCTTCACTTATACTGTTCATCTGGTAACATGTCCCGTCAGTATTAATCCATCAGGGGAACACAAGCTCCTCACTTATACTGTTCATCTGGTAACATGTCCCGTCAGTATTAAACCATCAGGGGAACACACTCTCCTCACTTAAACTTTTCACCTGGTGACATGTCCCGTGTATATTAATCCATCAGGGGAACACACTCTCCTCACTTACACTGTTCACCTGGTAACATGTCCCATGTATATTAAACCAGCAGGGGAACACACTCTCCTCACTTATACTGTTCACCTGCTAACATGTCCCGTGTATATTAAACCACCAGGGGAACACACTGTCCTCACTTATACTGTTCACCTGGTAACATGTCCCGTGTATATTAAAACATCAAGGGAACACAGTCTCCTCACTTATACTGTTCACCTGGTAACATGTCCCGTGTATATTAAACCATCAGGGGAACACACTCTCGTCACTTATACTGTTCAGCTGGAAACTTGTCCGGTGCATATTAAACCATCAGGGGAACACACTCTCCTCACTTATACTGTTCAGCTGGAAACATGTCCCGTGCATATTAAACCATCAGGGGAACACATTCCGCTCACTTATACTGTTCACCTGGTGACATGTCCCGTGTGTATTAAACAATCAGGGGAACTCACTCTCCTCACTTATACTGTTCACCTGGTGACATGTCCCGTGTGTATTAAACCATCAGGGGAACACACTCTCCTCACTTATACTGTTCACCTGTTGACATGTCCCGGGTATATAAAACAATCAGGGGAACTCACTCTCCTCACTTATACTGTTCACCTGGTGACATGTCCCGTGTGCATTAAACAATCAGGGGAACACACTCTTCTCACTTATACTGTTCACCTGTTGACGTGTCCCGGGTATATAAAACAATCAGCGGAACTCACTCTCCTCACTTATACTGTTCACCTGGTAACATGTCCCGTGTATATTAAACCATCAGGGGAACACACTCTCCTCACTTATACTGTTCACCTGGTAACATGTACCGTGTGTATTAAACCATCAGGGGAACACACTCTCCTCACTTATCCTGTTCACCTGGTAACATGTCCCCTCAGTATTAAACCATCAGTGGAACACACTCTCCTCAATTACACTGTTCACCTGGTAACATGTCCTGTGTGCATTAAACCATCAGGGGAACACAATCTCCTCACTTATGCAGTTCAGTTGAAGACATGTCCCGTGTGTATTAAACAATCAGGGGAACACACTCTCCTCACTTATACTGTTCATCTGGTAACATGTCCCGTCAGTATTAAACCATCATGGGAACACAAGCTCCTCACTTATATTGTTCATCTGGTAACATGTCCTGTCAGTATTAATCCATCAGGGGAACACACTCTCCTCACTTAAACTTTTCACCTGGTGACATGTCCTGTGTATATTAAACCATCAGGGGAACACACTCTCCTCACTTACACAGTTCACCTGGTAACATGTCCCATGTATATTAAACCAGCAGGGGAACACACTCTCCTCACTTATACTGTTCACCTGGTAACATGTCCCGTGTATATTAAACCATCAGGGGAACACACTGTCCTCACTTATACTGTTCACCTGGTAACATGTCCCGTGTATATTAAACCTTCAAGGGTACACACTCTCCTCACTTATACTGTTCACCTGGTAATATGTCCTGTGTATATTAAACCATCAGGGGAAAGCACTCTCCTCACTTATACTGTTCACCTGGTAACATGTCCCGTGTATATTAAACCATCAGGGGAACACACTCTCTTCAGTTATACTGTTCACCTGGTAACATGTCCCATGTATATTAAACCATCAGGGGAACACACTCTCCTCACTTATACTTTTCAGCTGGAAACATGTCCCGTGCATATTAAACCATCAGGGGAACACACTCTCCTCACTTATACTGTTCATCTGGTAACATGTCCCGTGCATATTAAACCATCAGGGGAACACATTCTGCTCACTTATACTGTTCACCTGGTGACATGTCCCGGGTATATAAAACAATCAGGGGAACTCACTCTCCTCACTTATACTGTTCACCTGGTAACATGTCCCGTGTATATTAAATCATCATGGGAACACACTCTCCTCAATTATACTGTTCACCTGGTAACATGTCTCGTGTATATTAAACCATCAAGGGAAAACACTCTCCTCACTGATACTGTTCACCTGGTAACATGTCCTGTGTATATTAAACCATCAGGGGAAAGCACTCTCCTCACTTATACTGTTCACCTGGTAACATGTCCCGTGTATATTAAACCATCAGGGGAACATACTCTCCTCACTTATACTGTTCACCTGGTAACATGTCCCGTGTGCATTAAACCATCAGGGGAACACACTCTCCTCACTTATACAGTTCACTTGGTGAAATGTCCCATGCGTATTAAACCATCAGGGGAACACACTCTCCTCACTTATACTGTTCACCTGGTGACATGTCGCGTGTGTATTAAACAATCAGGGGAACAAACTCTCCTCACTTATACATTCACCTGGTAACATGTCCTGTGTATATTAAACCATCAGGGGAACACACTCTCCTCACTGAGACTGTTCATCTGGTAACATGTCCCATGTGTATTAAACCATCAGGGAAACACACTCTCCTCACTTATACAGTTCATTTGGTGACAGGTCCCGGGTGTACTAAACAATCAGGGGAACACTCTCTCCGCACTTCTACTGTTCACCTGATGACATGTCCCGTGGATATTAAACCATCAGGGGAACACACTCTCCTCACTTAAACTTTTCACCTGTTGACATGTCCCGTGTATATTAAACCATCAGGGGAACACACTCTCCTCACTTACACTGTTCGCCTGGCAACATGTACCGTGCTTATTAAACAATCAGGGGTACACAATCTCCTCACATATACAGTTCACCTGGTGACATGTCCCGTGTATACTAAACCATCAGGGGAACACACTCTCCTCACTTATACTGTTCACCTGGTAACATGTCCCGTGCATATTAAACCATCAGGGGAACACACTCTCCTCACTTATACTGTTCACCTGGTAACATGTACCGTGTATATTAAAGCATCAGGGGAACACACTCTCCTCACTTATACTGTTCACCTGGTAACATGTCCTGTGTATATTAAACCATAAGGGGAACACCTTCTCCTCACTTAAACTGTTCAGCTGGTAACATGTCTGTGTATATTAAAGCATCAGGGGAACACATTCTCCTCACTTATACTGTTCACCTGGTAACATGTCCTGTGAATATTAAATCATCAGGGGAACACACTCTCCTCACTGAGAGTGTTCATCTGGTAACATGACACGTGTGTATTAAATCATCAGGGGAACAGACTCTCCTCACTTATGCAGTTCATTTGGTGACATGTCCCGTGTGTATTAAACAATCAGGGGAACACACTCTCCTCACTTATACTGTTCACCTGGTGACATGTCCCGTGTATATTAAAGCTTCAGGGGAACACACTCTCCTCACTTAAACCTTTCACCTGGTGACATGTCCCGTGTATATTAAACCATCAGGGGAACACACTCTCCTCACTTATACTGTTCGCCTGGCACTATGTCCAATGTATATTAAAACATCAGGGGAACACACTCTCCTCACTTATACTGATCACCTGGCATCATGTCCCGTGTATATTAAACCATCAGGGGAACACACTCTCCTCACTTATACTGTTCACCTGGTAACATGTCCTGTGTGCATTAAACCATCAGGGGAACACACTCTCTTCACTTATACTGTTCATCTGGTAACATGTCCCGTCAGTATTAATCCATCAGGGGAACACAAGCTCCTCACTTATACTGTTCATCTGGTAACATGTCCCGTCAGTATTAAACCATCAGGGGAACACACTCTCCTCACTTAAACTTTTCACCTGGTGACATGTCCCGTGTATATTAATCCATCAGGGGAACACACTCTCCTCACTTACACTGTTCACCTGGTAACATGTCCCATGTATATTAAACCAGCAGGGGAACACACTCTCCTCACTTATACTGTTCACCTGCTAACATGTCCCGTGTATATTAAACCACCAGGGGAACACACTGTCCTCACTTATACTGTTCACCTGGTAACATGTCCCGTGTATATTAAAACATCAAGGGAACACAGTCTCCTCACTTATACTGTTCACCTGGTAACATGTCCCGTGTATATTAAACCATCAGGGGAACACACTCTCGTCACTTATACTGTTCAGCTGGAAACTTGTCCGGTGCATATTAAACCATCAGGGGAACACACTCTCCTCACTTATACTGTTCAGCTGGAAACATGTCCCGTGCATATTAAACCATCAGGGGAACACATTCCGCTCACTTATACTGTTCACCTGGTGACATGTCCCGTGTGTATTAAACAATCAGGGGAACTCACTCTCCTCACTTATACTGTTCACCTGGTGACATGTCCCGTGTGTATTAAACCATCAGGGGAACACACTCTCCTCACTTATACTGTTCACCTGTTGACATGTCCCGGGTATATAAAACAATCAGGGGAACTCACTCTCCTCACTTATACTGTTCACCTGGTGACATGTCCCGTGTGCATTAAACAATCAGGGGAACACACTCTTCTCACTTATACTGTTCACCTGTTGACGTGTCCCGGGTATATAAAACAATCAGCGGAACTCACTCTCCTCACTTATACTGTTCACCTGGTAACATGTCCCGTGTATATTAAACCATCAGGGGAACACACTCTCCTCACTTATACTGTTCACCTGGTAACATGTACCGTGTGTATTAAACCATCAGGGGAACACACTCTCCTCACTTATCCTGTTCACCTGGTAACATGTCCCCTCAGTATTAAACCATCAGTGGAACACACTCTCCTCAATTACACTGTTCACCTGGTAACATGTCCTGTGTGCATTAAACCATCAGGGGAACACAATCTCCTCACTTATGCAGTTCAGTTGAAGACATGTCCCGTGTGTATTAAACAATCAGGGGAACACACTCTCCTCACTTATACTGTTCATCTGGTAACATGTCCCGTCAGTATTAAACCATCATGGGAACACAAGCTCCTCACTTATATTGTTCATCTGGTAACATGTCCTGTCAGTATTAATCCATCAGGGGAACACACTCTCCTCACTTAAACTTTTCACCTGGTGACATGTCCTGTGTATATTAAACCATCAGGGGAACACACTCTCCTCACTTACACAGTTCACCTGGTAACATGTCCCATGTATATTAAACCAGCAGGGGAACACACTCTCCTCACTTATACTGTTCACCTGGTAACATGTCCCGTGTATATTAAACCATCAGGGGAACACACTGTCCTCACTTATACTGTTCACCTGGTAACATGTCCCGTGTATATTAAACCTTCAAGGGTACACACTCTCCTCACTTATACTGTTCACCTGGTAATATGTCCTGTGTATATTAAACCATCAGGGGAAAGCACTCTCCTCACTTATACTGTTCACCTGGTAACATGTCCCGTGTATATTAAACCATCAGGGGAACACACTCTCTTCAGTTATACTGTTCACCTGGTAACATGTCCCATGTATATTAAACCATCAGGGGAACACACTCTCCTCACTTATACTTTTCAGCTGGAAACATGTCCCGTGCATATTAAACCATCAGGGGAACACACTCTCCTCACTTATACTGTTCATCTGGTAACATGTCCCGTGCATATTAAACCATCAGGGGAACACATTCTGCTCACTTATACTGTTCACCTGGTGACATGTCCCGGGTATATAAAACAATCAGGGGAACTCACTCTCCTCACTTATACTGTTCACCTGGTAACATGTCCCGTGTATATTAAATCATCATGGGAACACACTCTCCTCACTTATACTGTTCACCTGGTAACATGTCTCGTGTATATTAAACCATCAAGGGAAAACACTCTCCTCACTGATACTGTTCACCTGGTAACATGTCCTGTGTATATTAAACCATCAGGGGAAAGCACTCTCCTCACTTATACTGTTCACCTGGTAACATGTCCCGTGTATATTAAACCATCAGGGGAACATACTCTCCTCACTTATACTGTTCACCTGGTAACATGTCCCGTGTGCATTAAACCATCAGGGGAACACACTCTCCTCACTTATACAGTTCACTTGGTGAAATGTCCCATGCGTATTAAACCATCAGGGGAACACACTCTCCTCACTTATACTGTTCACCTGGTGACATGTCGCGTGTGTATTAAACAATCAGGGGAACAAACTCTCCTCACTTATACATTCACCTGGTAACATGTCCTGTGTATATTAAACCATCAGGGGAACACACTCTCCTCACTGAGACTGTTCATCTGGTAACATGTCCCATGTGTATTAAACCATCAGGGAAACACACTCTCCTCACTTATACAGTTCATTTGGTGACAGGTCCCGGGTGTACTAAACAATCAGGGGAACACTCTCTCCGCACTTCTACTGTTCACCTGATGACATGTCCCGTGGATATTAAACCATCAGGGGAACACACTCTCCTCACTTAAACTTTTCACCTGTTGACATGTCCCGTGTATATTAAACCATCAGGGGAACACACTCTCCTCACTTACACTGTTCGCCTGGCAACATGTACCGTGCTTATTAAACAATCAGGGGTACACAATCTCCTCACATATACAGTTCACCTGGTGACATGTCCCGTGTATACTAAACCATCAGGGGAACACACTCTCCTCACTTATACTGTTCACCTGGTAACATGTCCCGTGCATATTAAACCATCAGGGGAACACACTCTCCTCACTTATACTGTTCACCTGGTAACATGTCCTGTGTGCATTAAACCATCAGGGGGACACACTCTCCTCACTTATACTGTTCACCTGGTGACATGTCCCGTGTGTATTAAACCATCAGGGGAACACACTCTCCTCACTTATACAGTTCACCTGGTAACATGTCCCGTGTATATTAAACCATCAGGGGAACACATTCTCCTCACTTATACTGTTCACCTGGTAACATGTCCCGTGTATATTAAACCATCATGGGAACACATTCTCCTCACTTATACTGTTCACCTGGTAACATGTCGTGTGTGTATGAAACAATCAGGGGAATACACTCTCCTCACTTATACTGTTCACCTGGTAACTTGTCCCGTGTCTATTAAACTATCAGGGGAACACATTCTCCTCACTTATACTGTTCACCTGGTAACATGTGGCGTGTATATTAAACAATCAGGGGAACACACTCTCCTCTCTTATACTGTTCACCTGGTAACGTGTCCCGTGTATATTAAACCATCAGGGGAAAGCACTCTCCTCACTTATACTGTTCACCTGGTAACATGTCCCGTGTATATTAAACAATCAGGGGAACACACTCTCCTCTCTTATACTGTTCACCTGGTAACATGTCCCGTGTATATTAAACCATCAGGGGAATGCACTCTCCTCACTTATACTGTTCATCTGGTAACATGTTCCGTACATATTAAACCATCAGTGGAACACACTCTCCTCACTTATACTGTTCACCTGGTGAAATGTCCCGTGTGTATTAAACCTTCAGGGGAACATACTCTCCTCACTCGAATCTGTTCATCTGGTAACATGTCCCTTGTATATTAAACCATCAGGGGAACACACTCTCCTCACTTATACTGTTCATCTGGTAACATGTCCCTTGCATATTAAACCATCAGGGGAACACATTCTGCTCACTTATACTGTTCACCTGGTGACATGTCCCGTGCGTATTAAACAATCAGGGGAACACACTCTCCTCACTTAGACTTTTCACTTTGTTACATGTCCCGTGAGTATTAAACAATCAGGGGAACGCACTCTCCTCACTTATTCTGTTCACCTGTTGACATGTCCCGTGTATATTAAACCATCAGGGGAACACACTCTCCTCACTTACACTGTTCACCTGGTAACATGTCCCTTGCATATTAAAGTATCAGGGGAACACACTCTCCTCACTTACACTGTTCACCTGGTAACATGTCCCTTGCATATTAAACCATCAGGGGAACACACTCTCCTCACTTATACTGTTCACCTGGCAACATGTCCCGTGCGTATTAAACAATCAGGGGAACACATTCTCCTCACTTATACAGTTCAGTTGGTGACATGTCCCGTGTGTATTAAACAATCAGGGGTACACACTGTCCTCACTTGTACTGTTCATCTGGTAACATGTCCCGTCAGTATTAAACAATCAGGGGAACACACTCTCCTCTCTTATACTGTTCACCTGGTAACATGTCCCGTGTATATTAAACCATCAGGGGAATGCACTCTCCTCACTTATACTGTTCACCTGGTAACATGTCCCGTGTATATTAAACCATCAGTGGAACACACTCTCCTCACTTATACTGTTCATCTGGTAACATGTTCCGTACATATTAAACCATCAGTGGAACACACTCTCCTCACTTATACTGTTCACCTGGTGAAATGTCCCGTGTGTATTAAACCTTCAGGGGAACATACTCTCCTCACTCGAATCTGTTCATCTGGTAACATGTCCCTTGTATATTAAACCATCAGGGGAACACACTCTCCTCACTTATACTGTTCATCTGGTAACATGTCCCTTGCATATTAAACCATCAGGGGAACACATTCTGCTCACTTATACTGTTCACCTGGTGACATGTCCCGTGCGTATTAAACAATCAGGGGAACACACTCTCCTCACTTAGACTTTTCACTTTGTTACATGTCCCGTGAGTATTAAACAATCAGGGGAACGCACTCTCCTCACTTATTCTGTTCACCTGTTGACATGTCCCGTGTATATTAAACCATCAGGGGAACACACTCTCCTCACTTACACTGTTCACCTGGTAACATGTCCCTTGCATATTAAAGTATCAGGGGAACACACTCTCCTCACTTACACTGTTCACCTGGTAACATGTCCCCTCAGTATTAAACCATCAGTGGAACACACTCTCCCCAATTATACTGTTCACCTGGTAACATGTCCTGTGTGCATTAAACCATCAGGGGAACACACTCTCCTCACTTATACAGTTCAGTTGGTGACATGTCCCGTGTGTATTAAACAATCAGGGGTACACACTGTCCTCACTTGTACTGTTCATCTGGTAACATGTCCCGTCAGTATTAAACCATCAGGGGAACACAAGCTCCCCACTTATACTGTTCATCTGGTAACATGTCCCGTGCATATTAAACCTTCAGGGGAACACACTCTCCTCACTTATGCTGTTCATCTGGTAACATGTCCCGTGTGTATTAAACAATCAGGGGAACACACTCTCCTCACTTATACTGTTCACCTGTTGACATGTCCAGGGTATATTAAACAATCAGGGGAACTCACTCTCCTCACTTATACTGTTCACCTTGTGAAATGTCCCGTGCGTATTAAACAATCAGGGTAACACACTCTCCTCACTTATACTGTTCACCTGGTAACATGTCCCGTCAGTATTAAACCATGAGGGGAACACAAGCTCCTCACTTATACTGTTCATCTGGTAACATGTCCCGTCAGTATTAAACCATCAGGTGAACACACTCTCCTCACTTATACTGTTCACCTGGTAACATGTCCCGTGTATATCAAACCATCAGGGGAACACAATCTCCTCACTTATACTGTTCACCTGGTAACATGTCCCGTGTATATCAAACCATCAGGGGAACACAAGCTCCTCACTAATACTGTTCACCTGGTAACATGTCCCGTGTATATTAAACCATCAAGGGAACACATTCTCCTCACTTATACTGTTCACCTGGTAACATGTCCCGTGGATATTAAACCATCAAGGGATTAGACTCTCCTCACTTATACTGTTCACCTGGTAACAGGTCCTGTGTGCATTAAACCATCAGGGGAACACACTCTCCTCACTTATACAGTTCACTTGGTGAAATGTCCCATGCGTATTAAACCATCAGGGGAACACACTCTCCTCACTTATACTGTTCACCTGGTAACATGTCCCGTCAGTATTAAATCATCAGGGGAACACATTCTCCTCACTTATACTGTTCACCTGGTAACATGTCCCGTGTATATTAAACCATCAGGGGAACACATTCTCCTCACTTATACTGTTCACCTGGTAACATGTCCCGTGTATATTAAACCATCAGGGGAACACACTCTCCTCACTTATACTTTTCACCTGGTAACATATACCGCGTATATTAAACCATCAGGAGAACTCACTCTCCTCAGTTATACTGTTCACCTGGTGACATGTCCCGTGTGTATTAAACCATCAGGGGAACACACTCTCCTCACTTATACTGTTCACCTGGTGACATGTCCTGTGTATATTAAACCATCAGGGGAACACACTCTCCTCACTTATACTGTTCACCTGGTGACATGTCCCGTGTGTATTAAACCATCAGGGGAACACATTCGCCTCACTTATACTGTTCACCTGGTAACATGTCCCCTCAGTATTAAACCAACAGAGGAACACGCTCTCCTCATTTATACTGTTCACCTGGTAACATGTCCTGTGTGCATTAAACCATCAGGGGAACACACTCTCTTCACTTATACTGTTCATCTGGTAACATGTCCCGTCAGTATTAATCCATCAGGGGAACACAAGCTCCTCACTTATACTGTTCATCTGGTAACATGTCCCGTCAGTATTAAACCATCAGGGGAACACACTCTCCTCTCTTAAACTTTTCACCTGGTGACATGTCCCGTGTATATTAAACCATCAGGGGAACACACTCTCCTCACTTACACTGTTCACCTGGTAACATGTCCCATGTATATTAAACCAGCAGGGGAACACACTCTCCTCACTTATACTGTTCACCTGCTAACATGTCCCGTGTATATTAAACCACCAGGGGAACACACTGTCCTCACTTATACTGTTCACCTGGTAACATGTCCCGTGTATATTAAACCATCAAGGGAACACACTCTCCTCACTTATACTGTTCACCTGGTAACATGTCCCGTGTATATTAAACCATCAGGGGAACACACTCTCGTCACTTATACTGTTCAGCTGGAAACATGTCCCGTGCATATTAAACCATCAGGGGAACACACTCTCCTCACTTATACTGTTCAGCTGGAAACATGTCCCGTGCATATTAAACCATCAGGGGAACACACTCTCCTCACTTATACTGTTCAGCTGGAAACATGTCCCGTGCATATTAAACCATCAGGGGAACACACTCTCCTCACTTATACTGTTCAGCTGGAAACATGTCCCGTGCATATTAAACCATCAGGGGAACACATTCCGCTCACTTATACTGTTCACCTGGTGACATGTCCCGTGTGTATTAAACAATCAGGGGAACACATTCTCCTCACTTATACTGTTCACCTGTTGACATGTCCCGTGTGTATTAAACAATCAGGGGAACACACTCTCCTCACTTATACTGTTCACCTGTTGACATGTCCCGGGTATATAAAACAATCAGGGGAACTCACTCTCCTCACTTATAATGTTCACCTGGTAACATGTCCCGTGTATATTAAACCATCAAGGGAACACACTCTCCTCACTTATACTGTTCAGCTGGAAACATGTCCCGTGCATATTAAACCATCAGGGGAACACACTCTCCTCACTTATACTGTTCAGCTGGAAACATGTCCCGTGCATATTATACCATCAGGGGAACACACTCTCCTCACTTATACTGTTCATCTGGTAACATGTCCCGTGCATATTAAACCATCAGGGGAACACATTCCGCTCACTTATACTGTTCACCTGGTGACATGTCCCGTGTGTATTAAACAATCAGGGGAACTCACTCTCCTCACTTATACTGTTCACCTGGTGACATGTCCCGTGTGTATTAAACCATCAGGGGAACACACTCTCCTCACTTATACTGTTCACCTGTTGACATGTCCCGGGTATATAAAACAATCAGGGGAACTCACTCTCCTCACTTATACTGTTCACCTGGTGACATGTCCCGTGTGTATTAAACAATCAGGGGAACACACTCTTCTCACTTATACTGTTCACCTGTTGACGTGTCCCGGGTATATAAAACAATCAGCGGAACTCACTCTCCTCACTTATACTGTTCACCTGGTAACATGTCCCGTGTATATTAAACCATCAGGGGAACACACTCTCCTCACTTATACTGTTAACCTGGTAACATGTACCGTGTGTATTAAACCATCAGGGGAACACACTCTCCTCACTTATCCTGTTCACCTGGTAACATGTCCCCTCAGTATTAAACCATCAGTGGAACACACTCTCCTCAATTACACTGTTCACCTGGTAACATGTCCTGTGTGCATTAAACCATCAGAGGAACACACTCTCCTCACTTATGCAGTTCAGTTGAAGGCATGTCCCGTGTGTATTAAACAATCAGGGGAACACACTCTCCTCACTTATACTGTTCATCTGGTAACATGTCCCGTCTGTATTAAACCATCATGGGAACACAAGCTCCTCACTTATATTGTTCATCTGGTAACATGTCCTGTCAGTATTAATCCATCAGGGGAACACACTCTCCTCACTTCAACTTTTCACCTGGTGACATGTCCTGTGTATATTAAACCATCAGGGGAACACACTCTCCTCACTTACACAGTTCACCTGGTAACATTGTCCCATGTATATTAAACCAGCAGGGGAACACACTCTCCTCACTTATACTGTTCACCTGGTAACATGTCCCGTGTATATTAAACCATCAGGGGAACACACTGTCCTCACTTATACTGTTCACCTGGTAACATGTCCCGTGTATATTAAACCATCAAGGGTACACACTCTCCTCACTTATACTGTTCACCTGGTAATATGTCCTGTGTATATTAAACCATCCGGGCAAAGCACTCTCCTCACTTATACTGTTCACCTGGTAACATGTCCCGTGTATATTAAACCATCAGGGGAACACACTCTCTTCAGTTATACTGTTCACCTGGTAACATGTCCCATGTATATTAAACCATCAGGGGAACACACTCTCCTCACTTATACTGTTCAGCTGGAAACATGTCCCGTGCATATTAAACCATCAGGGGAACACACTCTCCTCACTTATACTGTTCATCTGGTAACATGTCCCGTGCATATTAAACCATCAGGGGAACACATTCTGCTCACTTATACTGTTCACCTGGTGACATGTCCCGGGTATATAAAACAATCAGGGGAACTCACTCTCCTCACTTATACTGTTCACCTGGTAACATGTCCCGTGTTTATTAAATCATCATGGGAACACACTCTCCTCACTTATACTGTTCACCTGGTAACATGTCTCGTGTATATTAAACCATCAAGGGAAAACACTCTCCTCACTTATACTGTTCACCTGGTAACATGTCCTGTGTATATTAAACCATCAGGGGAAAGCACTCTCCTCGCTTATACTGTTCACCTGGTAACATGTCCCGTGTATATTAAACCATCAGGGGAACATACTCTCCTCACTTATACTGTTCACCTGGTAACATGTCCCGTGTGCATTAAACCATCAGGGGAATACACTCTCCTCACTTATACAGTTCACTTGGTGAAATGTCCCATGCGTATTAAACCATCAGGGGAACACACTCTCCTCACTTATACTGTTCACCTGGTAACATGTACCGTGTGTATTAAACCATCAGGGGAACACACACTCCTCACTTATCCTGTTCACCTGGTAACATGTCCCCTCAGTATTAAACCATCAGTGGAACACACTCTCCTCAATTACACTGTTCACCTGGTAACATGTCCTGTGTGCATTAAACCATCAGAGGAACACACTCTCCTCACTTATGCAGTTCAGTTGAAGACATGTCCCGTGTGTATTAAACAATCAGGGGAACACACTCTCCTCACTTATACTGTTCATCTGGTAACATGTCCCGTCTGTATTAAACCATCATGGGAACACAAGCTCCTCACTTATATTGTTCATCTGGTAACATGTCCTGTCAGTATTAATCCATCAGGGGAACACACTCTCCTCACTTCAACTTTTCACCTGGTGACATGTCCTGTGTATATTAAACCATCAGGGGAACACACTCTCCTCACTTACACAGTTCACCTGGTAACATGTCCCATGTATATTAAACCAGCAGGGGAACACACTCTCCTCACTTACACTGTTCACCTGGTAACATGTCCCGTGTATATTAAACCATCAGGGGAACACACTGTCCTCACTTATACTGTTCACCTGGTAACATGTCCCGTGTATATTAAACCATCAAGGGTACACACTCTCCTCACTTATACTGTTCACCTGGTAATATGTCCTGTGTATATTAAACCATCCGGGGAAAGCACTCTCCTCACTTATACTGTTCACCTGGTAACATGTCCCGTGTATATTAAACCATCAGGGGAACACACTCTCTTCAGTTATACTGTTCACCTGGTAACATGTCCCATGTATATTAAACCATCAGGGGAACACACTCTCCTCACTTATACTGTTCAGCTGGAAACATGTCCCGTGCATATTAAACCATCAGGGGAACACACTCTCCTCACTTATACTGTTCATCTGGTAACATGTCCCGTGCATATTAAACCATCAGGGGAACACATTCTGCTCACTTATACTGTTCACCTGGTGACATGTCCCGGGTATATAAAACAATCAGGGGAACTCAGTCTCCTCACTTATACTGTTCACCTGGTAACATGTCCCGTGTATATTAAATCATCATGGGAACACACTCTCCTCACTTATACTGTTCACCTGGTAACATGTCTCGTGTATATTAAACCATCAAGGGAAAACACTCTCCTCACTTATACTGTTCACCTGGTAACATGTCCTGTGTATATTAAACCATCAGGGGAAAGCACTCTCCTCACTTATACTGTTCACCTGGTAACATGTCCCGTGTATATTAAACCATCAGGGGAACATACTCTCCTCACTTATACTGTTCACCTGGTAACATGTCCCGTGTGCATTAAACCATCAGGGGAACACACTCTCCTCACTTATACAGTTCACTTGGTGAAATGTCCCATGCGTATTAAACCATCAGGGGAACACACTCTCCTCACTTCTACTGTTCACCTGGTGACATGTCGCGTGTGTATTAAACAATCAGGGGAACAAACTCTCCTCACTTATACATTCACCTGGTAACATGTCCTGTGTATATTAAACCATCAGGGGAACACACTCTCCTCACTTATACTGTTCACCTGGTGACATGTCCCGTGTGTATTAAACCATCAGGGGAACACACTCTCCTCACTTATACAGTTCACCTGGTAACATGTCCCGTGTATATTAAACCATCAGGGGAACACATTCTCCTCACTTATACTGTTCACCTGGTAACATGTCCCGTGTATATTAAACCATCATGGGAACACATTCTCCTCACTTATACTGTTCACCTGGTAACATGTCCTGTGTGTATTAAACAATCAGGGGAATACACTCTCCTCACTTATACTGTTCACCTGGTAACTTGTCCCGTGTCTATTAAACTGTCAGGGGAACACATTCTCCTCACTTATACTGTTCACCTGGTAACATGTCCCGTGTATATTAAACAATCAGGGGAACACACTCTCCTCTCTTATACTGTTCACCTGGTAACGTGTCCCGTGTATATTAAACCATCAGGGGAAAGCACTCTCCTCACTTATATTATTCACCTGGTAACATGTCCCGTGTATATTAAACAATCAGGGGAACACACTCTCCTCTCTTATACTGTTCACCTGGTAACATGTCCCGTGTATATTAAACCATCAGGGGAATGCACTCTCCTCACTTATACTGTTCACCTGGTAACATGTCCTGTCAGTATTAATCCATCAGGGGAACACACTCTCCTCACTTCAACTTTTCACCTGGTGACATGTCCTGTGTATATTAAACCATCAGGGGAACACACTCTCCTCACTTACACAGTTCACCTGGTAACATGTCCCATGTATATTAAACCAGCAGGGGAACACACTCTCCTCACTTATACTGTTCACCTGGTAACATGTCCCGTGTATATTAAACCATCAGGGGAACACACTGTCCTCACTTATACTGTTCACCTGGTAACATGTACCGTGTATATTAAACCATCAAGGGTACACACTCTCCTCACTTATACTGTTCACCTGGTAATATGTCCTGTGTATATTAAACCATCCGGGCAAAGCACTCTCCTCACTTATACTGTTCACCTGGTAACATGTCCCGTGTATATTAAACCATCAGGGGAACACACTCTCTTCAGTTATACTGTTCACCTGGTAACATGTCCCATGTATATTAAACCATCAGGGGAACACACTCTCCTCACTTATACTGTTCAGCTGGAAACATGTCCCGTGCATATTAAACCATCAGGGGAACACACTCTCCTCACTTATACTGTTCATCTGGTAACATGTCCCGTGCATATTAAACCATCAGGGGAACACATTCTGCTCACTTATACTGTCCACCTGGTGACATGTCCCGGGTATATAAAACAATCAGGGGAACTCACTCTCCTCACTTATACTGTTCACCTGGTAACATGTCCCGTGTATATTAAATCATCATGGGAACACACTCTCCTCACTTATACTGTTCACCTGGTAACATGTCTCGTGTATATTAAACCATCAAGGGAAAACACTCTCCTCACTTATACTGTTCACCTGGTAACATGTCCTGTGTATATTAAACCATCAGGGGAAAGCACTCTCCTCACTTATACTGTTCACCTGGTAACATGTCCCGTGTATATTAAACCATCAGGGGAACATACTCTCCTCACTTATACTGTTCACCTGGTAACATGTCCCGTGTGCATTAAACCATCAGGGGAACACACTCTCCTCACTTATACAGTTCACTTGGTGAAATGTCCCATGCGTATTAAACCATCAGGGGAACACACTCTCCTCACTTATACTGTTCACCTGGTAACATGTACCGTGTGTATTAAACCATCAGGGGAACACACTCTCCTCACTTATCCTGTTCACCTGGTAACATGTCCCCTCAGTATTAAACCATCAGTGGAACACACTCTCCTCAATTACACTGTTCACCTGGTAACATGTCCTGTGTGCATTAAACCATCAGAGGAACACACTCTCCTCACTTATGCAGTTCAGTTGAAGACATGTCCCGTGTGTATTAAACAATCAGGGGAACACACTCTCCTCACTTATACTGTTCATCTGGTAACATGTCCCGTCTGTATTAAACCATCATGGGAACACAAGCTCCTCACTTATATTGTTCATCTGGTAACATGTCCTGTCAGTAATAATCCATCAGGGGAACACACTCTCCTCACTTCAACTTTTCACCTGGTGACATGTCCTGTGTATATTAAACCATCAGGGGAACACACTCTCCTCACTTACACAGTTCACCTGGTAACATGTCCCATGTATATTAAACCAGCAGGGGAACACACTCTCCTCACTTATACTGTTCACCTGGCAACATGTCCCGTGTATATTAAACCATCAGGGGAACACACTGTCCTCACTTATACTGTTCACCTGGTAACATGTCCCGTGTATATTAAACCATCAAGGGTACACACTCTCCTCACTTATACTGTTCACCTGGTAATATGTCCTGTGTATATTAAACCATCCGGGGAAAGCACTCTCCTCACTTATACTGTTCACCTGGTAACATGTCCCGTGGAGATTAAACCATCAGGAGAACACACTCTCTTCAGTTATACTGTTCACCTGGTAACATGTCCCATGTATATTAAACCATCAGGGGAACACACTCTCCTCACTTATACTGTTCAGCTGGAAACATGTCCCGTGCATATTAAACCATCAGGGGAACACACTCTCCTCACTTATACTGTTCATCTGGTAACATGTCCCGTGCATATTAAACCATCAGGGGAACACATTCTGCTCACTTATACTGTTCACCTGGTAACATGTCCCGTGTATATTAAACCATCATGGGAACACATTCTCCTCACTTATACAGTTCATTTGGTGACAAGTCCCGTGTGTACTAAACAATCAGGGGAACACTCACTCCGCACTTCTACTGTTCAGCTGATGACATGTCCCGTGGATATTAAACCATCAGGGGAACACACTCTCCTCACTTAAACTTTTCACCTTTTGACATGTCCCGTGTATATTAAACCATCAGGGGAACACACTCTCCTCACTTACACTGTTCGCCTGGCAACATGTCCCGTGCTTATTAAACAATCAGGTGTACACATTCTCCTCACATATACAGTTCACCTGGTGACATGTCCCGTGTATATTAAACCATCAGGGGAACACACTCTCCTCACTTATACTGTTCACCTGGTAACATGTCCCGTGCATATTAAACCATCAGGGGAACACACTCTCCTCACTGAAACTGTTCACCTGATAACATGTCCTGTGTGCATTAAACCATCAGGGGGACACACTCTCCTCACTTATACTGTTCACCTGGTGACATGTCCCGTGTGTATGAAACCATCAGGGGAACACACTCTCCTCACTTATACAGTTCACCTGGTAACATGTCCCGTGTATATTAAACCATCAGGGGAACACATTCTCCTCACTTATACTGTTCACCTGGTAACATGTCCCGTGTATATTAAACCATCATGGGAACACATTCTCCTCACTTATACTGTTCACCTGGTAACATGTCCTGTGTGTATTAAACAATCAGGGGAATACACTCTCCTCACTTATACTGTTCACCTGGTAACTTGTCCCGTGTCTATTAAACTGTCAGGGGAACACATTCTCCTCACTTATACTGTTCACCTGGTAACATGTCCCGTGTATATTAAACAATCAGGGGAACACACTCTCCTCTCTTATACTGTTCACCTGGTAACGTGTCCCGTGTATATTAAACCATCAGGGGAAAGCACTCTCCTCACTTATATTATTCACCTGGTAACATGTCCCGTGTATATTAAACAATCAGGGGAACACACTCTCCTCTCTTATACTGTTCACCTGGTAACATGTCCCGTGTATATTAAACCATCAGGGGAATGCACTCTCCTCACTTATACTGTTCACCTGGTAACATGTCCTGTCAGTATTAATCCATCAGGGGAACACACTCTCCTCACTTCAACTTTTCACCTGGTGACATGTCCTGTGTATATTAAACCATCAGGGGAACACACTCTCCTCACTTACACAGTTCACCTGGTAACATGTCCCATGTATATTAAACCAGCAGGGGAACACACTCTCCTCACTTATACTGTTCACCTGGTAACATGTCCCGTGTATATTAAACCATCAGGGGAACACACTGTCCTCACTTATACTGTTCACCTGGTAACATGTACCGTGTATATTAAACCATCAAGGGTACACACTCTCCTCACTTATACTGTTCACCTGGTAATATGTCCTGTGTATATTAAACCATCCGGGCAAAGCACTCTCCTCACTTATACTGTTCACCTGGTAACATGTCCCGTGTATATTAAACCATCAGGGGAACACACTCTCTTCAGTTATACTGTTCACCTGGTTACATGTCCCATGTATATTAAACCATCAGGGGAACACACTCTCCTCACTTATACTGTTCAGCTGGAAACATGTCCCGTGCATATTAAACCATCAGGGGAACAAACTCTCCTCACTTATACTGTTCATCTGGTAACATGTCCCGTGCATATTAAACCATCAGGGGAACACATTCTGCTCACTTATACTGTCCACCTGGTGACATGTCCCGGGTATATAAAACAATCAGGGGAACTCACTCTCCTCACTTATACTGTTCACCTGGTAACATGTCCCGTGTATATTAAATCATCATGGGAACACACTCTCCTCACTTATACTGTTCACCTGGTAACATGTCTCGTGTATATTAAACCATCAAGGGAAAACACTCTCCTCACTTATACTGTTCACCTGGTAACATGTCCTGTGTATATTAAACCATCAGGGGAAAGCACTCTCCTCACTTATACTGTTCACCTGGTAACATGTCCCGTGTATATTAAACCATCAGGGGAACATACTCTCCTCACTTATACTGTTCACCTGGTAACATGTCCCGTGTGCATTAAACCATCAGGGGAACACACTCTCCTCACTTATACAGTTCACTTGGTGAAATGTCCCATGCGTATTAAACCATCAGGGGAACACACTCTCCTCACTTATACTGTTCACCTGGTAACATGTACCGTGTGTATTAAACCATCAGGGGAACACACTCTCCTCACTTATCCTGTTCACCTGGTAACATGTCCCCTCAGTATTAAACCATCAGTGGAACACACTCTCCTCAATTACACTGTTCACCTGGTAACATGTCCTGTGTGCATTAAACCATCAGAGGAACACACTCTCCTCACTTATGCAGTTCAGTTGAAGACATGTCCCGTGTGTATTAAACAATCAGGGGAACACACTCTCCTCACTTATACTGTTCATCTGGTAACATGTCCCGTCTGTATTAAACCATCATGGGAACACAAGCTCCTCACTTATATTGTTCATCTGGTAACATGTCCTGTCAGTAATAATCCATCAGGGGAACACACTCTCCTCACTTCAACTTTTCACCTGGTGACATGTCCTGTGTATATTAAACCATCAGGGGAACACACTCTCCTCACTTACACAGTTCACCTGGTAACATGTCCCATGTATATTAAACCAGCAGGGGAACACACTCTCCTCACTTATACTGTTCACCTGGCAACATGTCCCGTGTATATTAAACCATCAGGGGAACACACTGTCCTCACTTATACTGTTCACCTGGTAACATGTCCCGTGTATATTAAACCATCAAGGGTACACACTCTCCTCACTTATACTGTTCACCTGGTAATATGTCCTGTGTATATTAAACCATCCGGGGAAAGCACTCTCCTCACTTATACTGTTCACCTGGTAACATGTCCCGTGGAGATTAAACCATCAGGAGAACACACTCTCTTCAGTTATACTGTTCACCTGGTAACATGTCCCATGTATATTAAACCATCAGGGGAACACACTCTCCTCACTTATACTGTTCAGCTGGAAACATGTCCCGTGCATATTAAACCATCAGGGGAACACACTCTCCTCACTTATACTGTTCATCTGGTAACATGTCCCGTGCATATTAAACCATCAGGGGAACACATTCTGCTCACTTATACTGTTCACCTGGTGACATGTCCCGGGTATATAAAACAATCAGGGGAACTCACTCTCCTCACTTATACTGTTCACCTGGTAACATGTCCCGTGTGCATTAAACCATCAGGGGAACACACTCTCCTCACTTATACAGTTCACTTGGTGAAATGTCCCCTGCGTATTAAACCATCAGGGGAACACACTCTCCTCACTTCTACTGTTCACCTGGTGACATGTCGCGTGTGTATTAAACAATCAGGGGAACAAACTCTCCTCACTTATACATTCACCTGGTAACATGTCCTGTGTATATTAAACCATCAGGGGAACACACTCTCCTCACTGAGACTGTTCATCTGGTAACATGTCCCATGTGTATTAAACCATCAGGGAAACACACTCTCCTCACTTATACAGTTCATTTGGTGACAAGTCCCGTGTGTACTAAACAATCAGGGGAACACTCACTCCGCACTTCTACTGTTCACCTGATGACATGTCCCGTGGATATTAAACCATCAGGGGAACACACTCTCCTCACTTAAACTTTTCACCTGTTGACATGTCCCGTGTATATTAAACCATCAGGGGAACACACTCTCCTCACTTACACTGTTCGCCTGGCAACATGTCCCGTGCTTATTAAACAATCAGGTGTACACATTCTCCTCACATATACAGTTCACCTGGTGACATGTCCCGTGTATATTAAACCATCAGGGGAACACACTCTCCTCACTTATACTGTTCACCTGGTAACATGTCCCGTGCATATTAAACCATCAGGGGAACACACTCTCCTCACTTATACTGTTCACCTGGTAACATGTCCTGTGTGCATTAAACCATCAGGGGGACACACTCTCCTCACTTATACTGTTCACCTGGTGACATGTCCCGTGTGTATTAAACCATCAGGGGAACACACTCTCCTCACTTATACAGTTCACCTGGTAACATGTCCCGTGTATATTAAACCATCAGGGCAACACATTCTCCTCACTTATACTTTTCACCTGGTAACATGTCCCGTGTATATTAAACCATCATGGGAACACATTCTCCTCACTTATACTGTTCACCTGGTAACATGTCCTGTGTGTATTAAACAATCAGGGGAATACACTCTCCTCACTTATACTGTTCACCTGGTAACTTGTCCCGTGTCTATTAAACTGTCAGGGGAACACATTCTCCTCACTTATACTGTTCACCTGGTAACATGTCCCGTGTATATTAAACAATCAGGGGAACACACTCTCCTCTCTTATACTGTTCACCTGGTAACGTGTCCCGTGTATATTAAACCATCAGGGGAAAGCACTCTCCTCACTTATATTGTTCACCTGGCAACATGTCCCGTGTATATTAAACAATCAGGGGAACACACTCTCCTCTCTTATACTGTTCACCTGGTAACATGTCCCGTGTATATTAAACCATCAAGGGTACACACTCTCCTCACTTATACTGTTCACCTGGTAATATGTCCTGTGTATATTAAACCATCCGGGGAAAGCACTCTCCTCACTTATACTGTTCACCTGGTAACATGTCCCGTGTATATTAAACCATCAGGGGAACACACTCTCTTCAGTTATACTGTTCACCTGGTAACATGTCCCATGTATATTAAATCATCAGGGGAACACACTCTCCTCACTTATACTGTTCAGCTGGAAACATGTCCCGTGCATATTAAACCATCAGGGGAACACACTCTCCTCACTTATACTGTTCATCTGGTAACATGTCCCGTGCATATTAAACCATCAGGGGAACACATTCTGCTCACTTATACTGTTCACCTGTTGACATGTCCCGGGTATATAAAACAATCAGGGGAACTCACTCTCCTCACTTATACTGTTCACCTGGTAACATGTCCCGTGTGCATTAAACCATCAGGGGAACACACTCTCCTCACTTATACAGTTCACTTGGTGAAATGTCCCATGCGTATTAAACCATCAGGGGAACACACTCTCCTCACTTCTACTGTTCACCTGGTGACATGTCGCGTGTGTATTAAACCATCAGGGGAACAAACTCTCCTCACTTATACATTCACCTGGTAACATGTCCTGTGTATATTAAACCATCAGGGGAACACACTCTCCTCACTGAGACTGTTCATCTGGTAACATGTCCCATGTGTATTAAACCATCAGGGAAACACACTCTCCTCACTTATACAGTTCATTTGGTGACAAGTCCAGTGTGTACTAAACAATCAGGGGAACACTCACTCCGCACTTCTACTGTTCACCTGATGACATGTCCCGTGGATATTAAACCATCAGGGGAACACACTCTCCTCACTTAAACTTTTCACCTGTTGACATGTCCCGTGTATATTAAACCATCAGGGGAACACACTCTCCTCACTTACACTGTTCGCCTGGCAACATGTCCCGTGCTTATTAAACAATCAGGTGTACACATTCTCCTCACATATACAGTTCACCTGGTGACATGTCCCGTGTATATTAAACCATCAGGGGAACACACTCTCCTCACTTATACTGTTCACCTGGTAACATGTCCCGTGCATATTAAACCATCAGGGGAACACACTCTCCTCACTTATACTGTTCACCTGGTAACATGTCCTGTGTGCATTAAACCATCAGGGGGACACACTCTCCTCACTTATACTGTTCACCTGGTGACATGTCCCGTGTGTATTAAACCATCAGGGGAACACACTCTCCTCACTTATACAGTTCACCTGGTAACATGTCCCGTGTATATTAAACCATCAGGGGAATGCACTCTCCTCACTTATACTGTTCACCTGGTAACATGTCCCGTGTATATTAAACCATCAGTGGAACACACTCTCCTCACTTATACTGTTCATCTGGTAACTTGTTCCGTGCATATTAAACCATCAGTGGAACACACTCTCCTCACTTATACTGTTCACCTGGTGAAATGTCCCGTGTGTATTAAACCTTCAGGGGAACATACTCTCCTCACTCGAATCTGTTCATATGGTAACATGTCCCTTGTATATTAAACCATCAGGGGAACACACTCTCCTCACTTATACTGTTCATCTGGTAACATGTCCCTTGCATATTAAACCATCAGGGGAACACATTCTGCTCACTTATACTGTTCACCTGGTGACATGTCCCGTGCGTATTAAACAATCAGGGGAACACACTCTCCTCACTTATACTTTTCACTTTGTTACATGTCCCGTGAGTATTAAACAATCAGGGGAACGCACTCTCCTCACTTATTCTGTTCACCTGTTGACATGTCCCGTGTATATTAAACCATCAGGGGAACACACTCTCCTCACTTACACTGTTCACCTGGTAACATGTCCCTTGCATATTAAACTATCAGGGGAACACACTCTCCTCACTTACACTGTTCACCTGGTAACATGTCCCTTGCATATTAAACCATCAGGGGAACACACTCTCCTCACTTATACTGTTCACCTGGCAACATGTCCCGTGCGTATTAAACAATCAGGGGAACACATTCTCCTCACATATACTGTTCACCTGGTGACATGTCCCGTGTATATTAAACCATCAGGGGAACACACTCTCCTCACTTATACTGTTCACCTGGTAACATATCCCGTGTATATTAAACCTTCATGGGAACACACTCTCCTTACTTATACTGTTCACCTGGTAACATGTCCTGTGTGCATTAAACCATCAGCAGAACACACTCTCCTCACTTATACAGTTCATTTGGTGACATGTCCCGTGTGTATTAAACAATCAGGGGAACACACTCTCCTCACTTATACTGTTCACCTGGTAACATGTCCTGTGTGCATTAAACCATCAGGGGAACACACTCTCCTCACTCAGACAGTTCATTTGGTGACATGTCCCATGTGTATTAAACAATCGGGGAACACACTCTCCTCACTTATACTGTTCATCTGGTAACATGTCCCGGGTATATTAAACCATCAGGGGAACACGCTCTCCTCACTTATACTGTTCACCGGGTAACATGTCCCGTGTATATTAAACCATCAGGCGAACACACTCTCCTCACTTATTCTGTTCACCTGGTGAAATGTCCCGTGCGTATTAAACAATCAGGGGAACACACTCTCCTTACTTATACTTTTCACTTTGTTACATGTCCCGTGAGTATTAAACAATTAGGGGAACGCACTCTCCTCACTTATACTGTTCACCTGGTGACATGTCGCGTGTGTATTAAACAATCATGGGAACAATCTCTCCTCACTTATACATTCACCTGGTAACATGTCCTGTGTACAATAAACCACCAGGGGAACACACTCTCCTCACTGAGACTGTTCATCTGGTAACATGTCCCATGTGTATTAAACCATCAGGGAAACACACTCTCTTCAATTATACAGTTCATTTGGTGACATGTCCCGTGTGTATTAAACAATCAGGGGAACACACGCTCCGCTCTTATACTGTTCACCTGGTGACATGTCCCGTGTATTTTAAACCATCAGGGGAACACACTCTCCTCACTTAAACTTTTCACCTGTTGACATGTCCCGTGTATATTAAACCATCAGGGGAACACACTCTCCTCACTTACACTGATCACCTGGTAACATGTCCCATGTATATTAAACCATCAGGGGAACACACTCTCCTCACTTATACTGTTCACCTTGTAACATGTCCCGTGTGTATTAAACCATCAGGGGAACACGATCTCCTCACTTAATCATTTCACCTGTTGACATGTCCCGTGTATATTAAACCATCAGGGGAACACACTTTCCTCACTTACACTGATCACCTGGTTACATGTCCCGTCAGTATTAAACAATCAGGGGAACACACTCTCCTCACTTATACTGTTCACCTGGTAACATGTCCCGTGTATATTAAACAATCAGGGGAACACATTCTCCTCACTTATATAGTTCACTTGGTGACATGTCCCGTGTATATTAAACCTTCAGGGGAACACACTCTCCTCACTTATACTGTTCACCTGGTAACATGTCCTGTGTGCATTAAACCATCAGCAGAACACACTCTCCTCACTTATACAGTTCATTTGGTGACATGTCCCGTGTATATTAAACCATCAGGGGAACACACTTTCCTCACTTACACTGATCACCTGGTTACATGTCCCGTCAGTATTAAACAATCAGGGGAACACACTCTCCTCACTTATACTGTTCACCTGGTAACATGTCCCGTGTATATTAAACAATCAGGGGAACACATTCTCCTCACTTACACTGATCACCTGGTAACATGTCCCATGTATATTAAACCATCAGGGGAACACACTCTCCTCACTTATACTGTTCACCTTGTAACATGTCCCGTGTGTATTAAACCATCAGGGGAACACACTCTCCTCACTTATACTGTTCACCTTGTAACATGTCCCGTGTGTATTAAACCATCAGGGGAACACATTCTCCTCACTTAATCATTTCACCTGTTGACATGTCCTGTGTGCATTAAACCGTCAGGGGAACACACTCTCCTCACTTATACAGTTCATTTGGTGACATGTCTCGTGTGTATTAAACAATCAGGGGAACACACTCTCCTCACTTATACTGTTCACCTGGTAACATGTCCTGTGTGTATTAAACCATCAGGGGAACACATTCCCCTCACTTAATCATTTCACCTGTTGACATGTCCCGTGTATATTAAACCATCAGGGGAACACACTCTCCTCACTTACACTGATCACCTGGTAACATGTCCCATGTATATTAAACCATCAGGGGAACACACTCTCCTCACTTATACTGTTCACCTTGTAACATGTCCCGTGTGTATTAAACCATCAGGGGAACACATTCTCCTCACTTAATCATTTCACCTGTTGACATGTCCTGTGTGCATTAAACCATCAGGGGAAAACACTCTCCTCACTTATACAGTTCATTTGGTGACATGTCTCGTGTGTATTAAACAATCAGGGGAACACACTCTCCTCACTTATACTGTTCACCTGGTAACATGTCCTGTGTGTATTAAACAATCAGGTGAACACACTCTCCTCTCTTGTACTGTTCACCTGGTAACATGTCCTGTGAAAATTAAACCATCAGGGGAACACACTCTCCTCACTTCTACTGTTCACCTGGTAACATGTCCCGTGTGCATTAAACCATCAGGGGAAAGCACTCTCCTCACTTATACTGTTCACCTGGTAACATGTCCCGTGTGCATTAAACCATCAGTGGACCACACTCTCTTCACTATAATCTGTTCATCTGGTAACATGTCCCGCGTATATTAAACCATCAGGGGAACACACTCTCCTCACTTATACTTTTCACCTGGTGACATGTCCCGTGTGCATTAAACTATCAGGGGAACACACTCTCCTCAATTATACTGTTCATCTGGTAACATGTCCTGTGTATATTAAACCATCAGGAGAACACACTCTCCTCACTTATATTGTTCACCTGGTAACATGTCCCGTGCATATTAAACAATCAGGGGAACACACTCTCCTCACTTATACTGTTCACCTGGTAACATGTCCTGTGCATATTAAACCATCAGGGGAACACACTCTCCTCACTTATACTGTTCAACTGGTAACATGTCCCGTGCGCATTAAACAATCAGGGGAACACACTCTCCTCACTTATATTGTTCACCTGGTAACATGTCCCATGCATATTAAACAATCAGGGGAACACACTCTCCTCACTTATACTGTTCACCTGGTAACATGTCCTGTGTATATTAAACCATCAGGGGAACACACTCTCCTCACTTATACAGTTCACCTGGTAACATGTCCCGTGCATATTAAACCATCAGGGGAACACACTCTCCTCACTTATATTGCTCAACTGGTAACATGTCCCGTGCATATTAAACCATCAGGGGAACACACTCTCCTCACTTATACTGTTCACCTGGTAACATGTCCTGTGTATATTAAACCATCAGGAGAACACACTCTCCTCACTTATACTGTTCACCTGGTAACATGTCCTGTGTATATTAAACCATCAGGGGAACACACTCTCCTCACTTAATCATTTCACCTGTTGACATGTCCCGTGTATATTAAACCATCAGGGGAACACACTTTTCTCACTTACACTGATCACCTGGTGACATGTCCCGTCAGTATTAAACAATCAAGGGAACACACTCTCCTCACTTATACTGTTCACCTGGTAACATGTCCCGTGTATATTAAACAATCAGGGGAACACATTCTCCTCACTTATATAGTTCACTTGGTGACAAGTCCCGTGCGTATTAAACAATCAGGGGAACACACTCTCCTCACTTACACTGATCACCTGGAAACATGTCCCGTGTATATTAACCCATCAGGGGAACACACTCTCCTCACTTATACTGTTGACCTGGTAACATGTCCTGTGTGCATTAAACCATCAGGGGAACACACTCTCCTCACTTATACAGTTCATTTGGTGACATGTCTCGTGTGTATTAAACAATCAGGGGAACACACTCTCCTCACTTATACTGTTCACCTGGTAACATGTCCTGTGTGTATTAAACAATCAGGGGAATACACTCTCCTCTCTTGTACTGTTCACCTGGTAACATGTCCTGTGTATATTAAACCATCAGGGGAACACACTCTCCGCACTTATACTGTTCACCTGGTAACATGTCCCGTGTGCATTAAACCATCAGGGGAAAGCACTCTCCTCACTTATACTGTTCACCTGGTAACATGTCCTGTGTATATTAAACCATCAGGGGAACACACTCTCCGCACTTATACTGTTCACCTTGTAACATGTCCCGTGTGTATTAAACTATCAGGGGAACACACTCTCCTCTCTTGTACTGTTCACCTGGTAACATGTCCTGTGTATATTAAACCATCAGGGGAACACACTCTCCCCACTTATACTGTTCACCTGGTAACATGTCCCGTGTACATTAAACCATCAGGGGAAAGCACTCTCCTCACTTATACTGTTCACCTGGTAACATGTCCCGTGTGTATTAAACCATCAGTGGACCACACTCTCCTCACTATAATCTGTTCATCTGGTAACATGTCCCGTGTATATTAAACCATGAGGGGAACACACTCTCCTCACTTATACTTTTCACCTGGTGACATGTCCCCTCTGTATTAAACCATCAGTGGAACACACTCTCCTCACTATAATCTGTTCATCTGGTAACATGTCCCGTGTATATTAAACCATCAGGGGAACACACTCTCCTCACTTATACTTTTCACCTGGTGACATGTCCCCTCTGTATTAAACCATCACGGGAACACACTCTCCTCACTTATACTGTTCTCCTGGCAACATGTCCCGTGTGCATTAAACCATCAGGGGAACACACTCTCCTCACTTATACTGTTCACCTGGTCACATGTCCTGTGTATATTAAAACATCAGGGGAACACACTCTCCTCACTTATACGGTTCACCTGGTCACATGTCCTGTGTGTATTAAACAATCAGGGGAACACACTCTCCTCACTTATACAGTTCACCTGGTAACATGTCCTGTGTGTATTAAACCATCAGGGGAATACACTCCCCTCACTTATACTGTTCACCTGGTAACATGTCATGTGTGTATTAAACCATCAGGGGAATACACTCTCCTCACTTATACTGTTCACCTAGTAACATGTCCCGTGTGTATTAAACCATCAGGGGAACACACTCTCCTCACTTAATCATTTCACCTGTTGACATGTCCCGTGTATATTAAACCATCAGGGGAACACACTTTCCTCACTTACACTGATCACCTGGTGACATGTCCCGTCAGTATTGAACAATCAGGGGAACACACTCTCCTCACTTATACTGTTCACCTGGTAACATGTCCCGTGCATATTAAACAATCAGGGGAAAACATTCTCCTCACTTATATAGTTCACTTGGTGACAAGTCCCGTGTGTATTAAACAATCAGGGGAACACACTCTCCTCACTTACACTGATCACCGGAAACATGTCCCGTGTATATTAAACCATCAGGGGAACACACTCTCCTCACTTATACTGTTGACCTGGTAACATGTCCTGTATGCATTAAAACATCAGGGGAACACACTCTCCTCACTTATACAGTTCATTTGGTGACATGTCTCGTGTGTATAAAACAATCAGGGGAACACACTCTCCTCACTTATACTGTTCACCTGGTAACATGTCCTGTGTGTATTAAACAATCAGGGGAATACACTCTCCTCACTAATACTGTTCACCTTGTAACATGTCCCGTGTGTATTAAACTATCAGGGGAACACACTCTCCTCTCTTGTACTGTTCACCTGGTAACATGTCCTGTGTATATTAAACCATCAGGGGAACACACTCTCCTCACTTATACTGTTCACCTGGTAACATGTCCCGTGTGCATTAAACCATCAGGGGAAAGCACTCTCCTCACTTATACTGTTCACCTGGTAACATATCCCGTGTGTTTTAAACCATCAGTGGACCACACTCTCCTCACTATAATCTGTTCATCTGGTAACATGTCCCGTGTATATTAAACCATCAGGGGAACACACTCTCCTCACTTATACTTTTCACCTGGTGACATGTCCCCTCTGTATTAAACCATCAGTGGACCACACTCTCCTCACTACAATCTGTTCATCTGGTAACATGCCCCGTGTATATTAAACCATCAGGGGAACACACTCTCCTCACTTATACTGTTCTCCTGGCAACATGTCCCGTGTGCATTAAACCATCAGGGGAACACACTCTCCTCACTTATACTGTTCACCTGGTAACATGTCCCGTGAGTATTAGACCATCAGGGGAACCCACTCTCCTCACTTATACTGTTCACCTGGTCACATGTCCTGTGTATATTAAACCATCAGGGGAACACACTCTCCTCACTTATACTGTTCACCTGGTCACATGTCCTGTGTGTATTAAACAATCAGGGGAACACACTCTCCTCACTTATACTGTTCACCTGGTAACATGTCCCGTGAGTATTAAACCATCAGGGGAACACACTCTCCTCACTTATACTGTTCACCTGGTCACATGTCCTGTGTATATTAAACCATCAGGGGAACACACTCTCCTCACTTATACTGTTCACCTGGTAACATGTCCCATGTGTATCAAACCATCAGTGGAACACACTCTCCTCACTAATACTGTTCACCTGGTAACATGTCCCGTGCGTATTAAACAATCAGGGGAAAACACTCTCCTCACTTATACTGTTCACCTGGTAACATGTCCCGTGCATATTAAACCATCAGTGGAACACACTCTCCTCACTTATACTGTTCACCTGGTGACATGTCCCGTATATATTAAACAATCAGGGGAACACACTCTCCTCACTTATATTGTTCACCTGGTAACATGTCCCGTGCATATTAAACCATCAGGGGAACACAAGCTCCTCACTTATACTGTTCACCTGGTAACATGTCCCGTGCGTATTAGACCATCAGGGGAACACACTCTCCTCACTTATACTGTTCACCTAGTAACATGTCCCGTGTGTATTAAACCATCAGGGGAACACACTCTCCTCATTTAATCATTTCACCTGGTCACATGTCCTGTGTATATTAAACCATCAGGGGAACACACTCTCCTCACTTATACGGTTCACCTGGTCACATGTCCTGTGTGTATTAAACAATCAGGGGAACACACTCTCCTCACTTATACAGTTCACCTGGTAACATGTCCTGTGTGTATTAAACCATCAGGGGAATACACTCCCCTCACTTATACTGTTCACCTGGTAACATGTCCTGTGTGTATTAAACCATCAGGGGAATACACTCTCCTCACTTATACTGTTCACCTTGTAACATGTCCCGTGTGTATTAAACCATCAGGGGAACACACTCTCCTCACTTAATCATTTCACCTGTTGACATGTCCCGTGTATATTAAACCATCAGGGGAACACACTTTCCTCACTTACACTGATCACCTGGTGACATGTCCCGTCAGTATTAAACAATCAGGGGAACACACTCTCCTCACTTATACTGTTCACCTGGTAACATGTCCCGTGCATATTAAACAATCAGGGGAACACATTCTCCTCACTTATATAGTTCACTTGGTGACAAGTCCCGTGCGTATTAAACAATCAGGGGAACACACTCTCCTCACTTACACTGATCACCGGAAACATGTCCCGTGTATATTAAACCATCAGGGGAACACACTCTCCTCACTTATACTGTTGACCTGGTAACATGTCCTGTGTGCATTAAAACATCAGGGGAACACACTCTCCTCACTTATACAGTTCATTTGGTGACATGTCTCGTGTGTATAAAACAATCAGGGGAACACACTCTCCTGTGTGTATTAAACAATCAGGGGAATACACTCTCCTTACTAATACTGTTCACCTTGTAACATGTCCCGTGTGTATTAAACAATCAGGGGAACACACTCTCCTCACTTATACTGTTCACCTGGTAACATGTCCCGTGCATATTAAACAATCAGGGGAACACATTCTCCTCACTTATATAGTTCACTTGGTGACAAGTCCCGTGCGTATTAAACAATCAGGGGAACACACTCTCCTCACTTACACTGTTCACCTTGTAACATGTCCCGTGTGTATTAAACTATCAGGGGAACACACTCTCCTCTCTTGTACTGTTCACCTGGTAACATGTCCTGTGTATATTAAACCATCAGGGGAACACACTCTCCTCACTTATACTGTTCACCTGGTAACATGTCCCGTGTGCATTAAACCATCAGGGGAAAGCACTCTCCTCACTTATACTGTTCACCTGGTAACATATCCCGTGTGTTTTAAACCATCAGTGGACCACACTCTCCTCACTATAATCTGTTCATCTGGTAACATGTCCCGTGTATATTAAACCATCAGGGGAACACACTCTCCTCACTTATACTTTTCACCTGGTGACATGTCCCCTCTGTATTAAACCATCAGTGGACCACAATCTCCTCACTACAATCTGTTCATCTGGTAACATGCCCCGTGTATATTAAACCATCAGGGGAACACACTCTCCTCACTTATACTGTTCTCCTGGCAACATGTCCCGTGTGCATTAAAACATCAGGGGAACACACTCTCCTCACTTATACTGTTCACCTGGTAACATGTCCCGTGAGTATTAGACCATCAGGGGAACACACTCTCCTCACTTATACTGTTCACCTGGTCACATGTCCTGTGTATATTAAACCATCAGGGGAACACACTCTCCTCACTTATACTGTTCACCTGGTCACATGTCCTGTGTGTATTAAACAATCAGGGGAACACACTCTCCTCACTTATACTGTTCACCTGGTAACATGTCCCGTGAGTATTAAACCATCAGGGGAACACACTCTCCTCACTTATACTGTTCACCTGGTCACATGTCCTGTGTATATTAAACCATCAGGGGAACACACTCTCCTCACTTATACTGTTCACCTGGTAACATGTCCCATGTGTATCAAACCAT
This sequence comes from Heterodontus francisci, assembly GCF_036365525.1. Taxonomy (NCBI): domain Eukaryota; kingdom Metazoa; phylum Chordata; class Chondrichthyes; order Heterodontiformes; family Heterodontidae; genus Heterodontus; species Heterodontus francisci. The sequence continues at coordinate 1,612,576 of NW_027140423.1, read as the reverse complement.
CAGTGGAACACACTCTCCTCACTAATACTGTTCACCTGGTAACGTGTCCCGTGCGTATTAAACAATCAGGGGAACACACTCTCCTCACTTATACTGTTCACCTGGTAACATGTCCCGTGCATATTAAACCATCAGTGGAACACACTCTCCTCACTTATACTGTTCACCTGGTGACATGTCCCGTATATATTAAACAATCAGGGGAACACACTCTCCTCACTTATATTGTTCACCTGGTAACATGTCCCGTGCATATTAAACCATCAGGGGAACACAAGCTCCTCACTTATACTGTTCACCTGGTAACATGTCCCGTGCGTATTGGACCATCAGGGGAACACACTCTCCTCACTTATACTGTTCACCTAGTAACATGTCCCGTGCATATTAAACCATCAGGGGAACACAATCTCCTCAATTACACTGTTCACCTGGTAACATGTCCTGTGTATATTAAACCATCAGGAGAACACACTCTCCTCACTTATACTGTTCACTTGGTAACATGTCCCGTGCATATTAAACAATCAGGGGAACACACTCTCCTCACTTATACTGTTCACCTGGTAACATGTCCTGTGTATATTAAACCATCAGGGGAACACACTCTCCTCACTTATACTGTTCAACTGGTAACATGTCCCGTGCGTATTAAACAATCAGGGGAACACACTCTCCTCACTTATACTGTTCACCTGGTAACATGTCCTGTGTATATTAAACCATCAGGGGAACACACTCTCCTCACTTATACTGTTCACCTGGTAACATGACACGTGCATATTAAACCATCAGGGGAACACACTCTCCTCACTTATATTGTTCACCTGGTAACATGTCCCGTACATATTAAACCATCAGGGGAACACACTCTCCTCAATTATACTGTTCACCTGGTAACATGTCCTGTGTATATTAAACCATCAGGAGAACACACTCTCCTCACTTATACTGTTCACCTGGTAACATGTCCTGTGTATATTAAACCATCAGGGGAACACACTCTCCTCACTTATACTGTTCACCTGGTAACATGTCCCGTGTGTATTAAACAATCAGGGGAACACACTCTCCTCACTTATACTGTTCACCTGGTAACATGTCCCGTGTGTATTAAACAATCAGGGGAACACACTCTCCTCACTTACACTGTTCACCTGGTGACATGTCCCCTGTGTATTAAACCATCAGGGGAACACATTCTCCTCACTTATACTGTTCACCTGGTGACATGTCCCCTGTGTATTAAAACATCAGGGGAACACACTCTCGTCACTTATACAGTTCACTTGGTGACATGTCCCGTGCGTATTAAACCATCAGTGGAACACACTCTCCTCACTAATACTGTTCACCTGGTAACATGTCCTGTATATATTAAACCATCAGGGGAACACACTCTCCTCACTTACACTGTTCACCTGGTGACATGTCCCCTGAGTATTAAACCATCAGGGGAACACACTCTCCTCACTTATACTGTTCACCTGGTGACATGTGCCCTGTGTATTAAAACATCAGGGGAACACACTCTCCTCACTTTTACTGTTCACCTGGTGACATGTCCCCTGTGTATTAAAACATCAGGGGAACACACTCTCCTCACTTATACTGTTCACCTGGCAACATGTCCCGGATGTATTCATCAATCAGGGGAACACATTCTCCTCACTATACTGTTCACCTGGTAACATGTCCCGTGTATATTAAACCATCAGGGGAAGACACTCTCCTCACTTATACTGTTCACCTGTTAACATGTCCCATGTATATTAAACCATCAGGGGAACACACTCTCCACACTTATTCTGTTCACCTGGTAACATGTCCCGTTTGTATTAAACAATCAGGGGAACACACTCTCCTCACTTATACTGTTCACCTGCTAACATGTCCGGTGTATATTAAACCTTCAGGGGAACACACTCTCCTCACGTATACTGTTCACCTGGTAACATGTCCCGTGTATATTAAACCATCAGGGGAACACACTCTCCTCACTTATACTGTTCACCTGGTGACATGTCCTGTGTGTATTAAACCATCAGGGGAACACACTCTCCTCACTTATACTGTTCACCTGATAACATGTCCAGTGTGCATTAAACAATCAGGGGAACACACTCTCCGCACTTATACTGTTCACCTGGTAACATGTCCAGTGTGCATTAAACAATCAGGGGAAAACACTCTCCTCACTTATACTGTTCACCTGGTAACATGTCGCGCGTATATTAAACCATCAGGGGAACACACTATGCTCACTTATACTGTTCACCTGGTAACATGTCCGGTGTATATTAAACCATCAGGGGAACACACTCTCCTCACTGAGACTTTTCATCTGGTAGCATGTCTCGTGTGTCTTAAACCATCAGGGGAACACACTCTCCTCACTTATACAGTTCATTTGGTGACATGTCCCGGGTATATTAAACCATCAGGGGAACACACTCTCCTCACTTATACAGTTCATTTGGTGACATGTCCCGTGTATATTAAACCATCAGGGGAACACACTCTCCTCACTTATACTGTTCATCTGGTAACATGTCCCGTGTATATTAAACCATCAGGGGAACACACTCTCCTCACTTAAACTTTTCACCTGTTGACATGTCCCGTGTATATTAAACCATCAGGGGAACACACTCTCCTCACTTACACTGTTCACCTGGTAACATGTCCCATGTATATTAAACCATCAGGGGAACACACTCTCCTCACTTATACTGTTCACCTGGCAACATGTCCCGTGTATATTAAACACTCAGGGGAACACACTCTCCTCACTTATACAGTTCACTTGGTGACAAGTCCCGTGCGTATTAAACAATCAGGGGAACACATTCACCTCACTTATGCTGTTCACCTGGTAACATGTCCCGTGTATATTAAACCATCAGGGGAACACACTCTCCTCACTTGTACTGTTCACCTGGTAACATGTCCTGTGTGCATTAAACAATCAGGGGAACACACTCTCCTCTCTTATACTGTTCACCTGGAAACATGTCCCGTCATTATTAAACCATCAGGGGAACACAAGCTCCTCACTTATACTGTTCATCTGGTAACATTTCCCGTCAGTATTAAACCATCAGGGGAACACACTCTCCTCACTTATAGTGTTCACCTGGTAACATGTCCCGGGTGTGTTGAACAATCAGGGGAACACATTATCCTCAATTATACTGTTCACCTGGTAACATGTCCCGTGTATATTAAACCATCAGGGGAACACACTCTCCTCACTTATACTGTTCACCTGGTGACATGTCCTGTGTATATTAAACCATCAGGGGAACACACTCTCCTCACTTATACTGTTCACCTGGTGACATGTCCGGTGTATATTAAACCATCAGGGGAACACACTCTGCTCACTTATAATGTTCACCTGGTGACATGTCCCATGTATATTAAACCATCAGGGGAACACACTCTCCTCACTTATACTGTTCACCTGGTAACATGTCCTGTGTATATTAAACAATCAGGGGAAAACACTCTGCTCACTTATACATTCACCTGTTAACATGTCCGGTGTATATTAAACCATCAGGGGAACACACTCTCCTCACTTATACTGTTCACCTGGTAACATGTCCCGTGTATATTAAACAATCAGGGGAAAACACTCTCCTCACTTATACATTCACCTGGTAACATGTCCGGTGTATATTAAACCATCAGGGGAACTCACTCTCCTCACTTATACTGGTCACCTGGTAACATGTCGCGTGTATATTAAACAATCAGGGGAACACACTCTCCTCACTTATACTGTTCATCTGGTAACATGTCCCGTGTATATTAAACCATCAGGGGAACAAACTCACCTCACTTATACTGTTCACCTGGTAACATGTCCCCTGTATATTAAACCATCAGGGGGACAAACTCACCTCACTTCTACTGTTCACCTGGCAACATGTCCTGTGTGCATTAAACAATCAGGGGAACACACTCTCCTCTCTTATACTGTTCACCTGGAAACATGTCCCGTCATTATTAAACCATCAGGGGAACACAAGCTCCTCACTTATACTGTTCATCTGGTAACATTTCCCGTCAGTATTAAACCATCAGGGGAACACACTCTCCTCACTTATAGTGTTCACCTGGTAACATGTCCCGGGTGTGTTGAACAATCAGGGGAACACATTATCCTCAATTATACTGTTCACCTGGTAACATGTCCCGTGTATATTAAACCATCAGGGGAACACACTCTCCTCACTTATACTGTTCACCTGGTGACATGTCCTGTGTATATTAAACCATCAGGGGAACACACTCTCCTCACTTATACTGTTCACCTGGTGACATGTCCGGTGTATATTAAACCATCAGGGGAACACACTCTGCTCACTTATAATGTTCACCTGGTGACATGTCCCATGTATATTAAACCATCAGGGGAACACACTCTCCTCACTTATACTGTTCACCTGGTAACATGTCCTGTGTATATTAAACAATCAGGGGAAAACACTCTGCTCACTTATACATTCACCTGTTAACATGTCCGGTGTATATTAAACCATCAGGGGAACACACTCTCCTCACTTATACTGTTCACCTGGTAACATGTCCCGTGTATATTAAACAATCAGGGGAAAACACTCTCCTCACTTATACATTCACCTGGTAACATGTCCGGTGTATATTAAACCATCAGGGGAACTCACTCTCCTCACTTATACTGGTCACCTGGTAACATGTCGCGTGTATATTAAACAATCAGGGGAACACACTCTCCTCACTTATACTGTTCATCTGGTAACATGTCCCGTGTATATTAAACCATCAGGGGAACAAACTCACCTCACTTATACTGTTCACCTGGTAACATGTCCCCTGTATATTAAACCATCAGGGGGACAAACTCACCTCACTTCTACTGTTCACCTGGCAACATGTCCTGTGTATATTAAACAATCAGGGGAACAAACTCTCCTCACTTATACTGTTCACCTGGGGAAATGTCCCGACAGTATTAAACCATCAGCGGAACACAGTCTCCTCACTTATACTGTTCACCTGGTGACATGTCCCGTGTGTATTAAACCATCAGGGGAACAAACTCACCTCACTTATACTGTTCACCTGGTAACATGTCCCGTGTATATTAAACCATCAGGGGAACACACTCTCCTCACTTATACTGTTCACCTGGTGACATGTCCCATGTATATTAAACCATCAGGGGAACACACTCTCCTCACTTATACTGTTCACCTGGCAACATGTCCCGGATGTATTCATCAATCAGGGGAACACATTCTCCTCACTGAGACTGTTCATCTGGTAACATGTCCCGTGTATATGAAACCATCAGGGGAACACACTCTCCTCACTTAAACTTTTCACCTGTTGACATGTCCCGTGTATATTAAACCATCAGGGGAACACACTCTCCTCACTTACACTTTTCACCTGGTAACATGTCCCATGTATATTAAACCATCAGGGGAACACACTCTCCTCACTTATACTGTTCACCTGGCAACATGTCCCGTGTATATTAAACACTCAGGGGAACACACTCTCCTCACTTATACAGTTCACTTGGTGACAAGTCCCGTGCGTATTAAACAATCAGGGGAACACATTCTCCTCACTTATAGTGTTCACCTGGAAACATGTCCCGTGTGTGTTGAACAATCAGGGAAACACACTCTCCTCACTTATACTGTTCACCTGGTGACATGTCCCCTGTGTATTAAAACATCAGGGGAACACACTCTCCTCACGTGTACTGTTCACCTGGTAACATGTCCTGTGTGCATTAAACAATCAGGGGAACACACTCTCATCTCTTATACTGTTCACCTGGTGACATGTCCCCTGTATATTAAACCATCAGGGGAACACACTCTCCTCACTTGTACTGTTCACCTGGTAACATGTCCTGTGTGCATTAAACCATCAGGGGAACACACTCTCCTCACTTATACTGTTCACCTGGTAACATGTCTCGTGTATATTAAACCATCAGGGGAACACACTCTCCTCACTTGTACTGTTCACCTGGTAACATGTCCTGTGTGCATTAAACAATCAGGGGAACACACTCTCATCTCTTATACTGTTCACCTGGTAACATGTCCCGTGTGTATTAAACAATCAGGGGAACACATTCTCCTCACTTATACTGTCTATCTGGTAACATGTCCCGTCATTATTAAACCATCAGGGGAACACAAGCTCCTCACTTATACTGTTCATCTGGTAACATTTCCCGTCAGTATTAAACCATCAGGGGAACACACTCTCCTCACTTATAGTGTTCACCTGGTAACATGTCCCGTGTGTGTTGAACAATCAGGGAAACACACTCTCCTCACTTATACTGTTCACCTGGTGACATGTCCCCTGTGTATTAAAACATCAGGGGAACACACTCTCCTCACTTATACTGTTCATCTGGTCACATGTCCCGTGTATATGAAACCATCAGGGGAAAACACTCTCCTCACTTATACTGCTCACCCGGTGAAATGTCCGTGTATATAAAACCATCAGGGGAACACACTCTCCTCACTTATACTGTTCACCTGGTAACATGTCCCGTGTTTATTAAACAATCAGGGGAACACACTCTCCTCACTTATCCTGTACACCTGGTAACATGTACCGTGTATATTAAACAATAAGGGGAACACAGTCTCCTCACTTACACTGTTCACCTTGTGACATGTCCCCTGTGTATTAAACCATCAGGGGAACACACTCTCCTCACTTATACTGTTCACCTGGTGACATGTCCCCTGTGTATTAAAACATCAGGGGAACACACTCTCCTCACTTATACTGTTCACCTGGTGACATGTCCCCTGTGTATTAAAACAGCAGGGGAACAATCTCTCCTCACTTATACTGTTCATCTGCTAACATGTCCCGCGTATATTAAACCATCAGGGGAACACACTCTCCTCACTTATACTGTTCATCTGGTAACATGTCCCATGTGTATTAAACCATCAGGGGAACACACTCTCCGCACTTATACTGTTCATCTGGTAACATGTCCTGTGTATATTAAACCATCAGGGGAACACACTCTGCTCTCTTATACTGTTCACCTGGTGACATGTCCCGTGTGTATTAAACCATAAGGGGAACACAATCTCCTCACTTATACTGTTCACCTGGTAACATGTCCCATGTATATTAAACCATCAGGGGAACACACTCTCTTCACTTATACTGTTCAACTGGTGACATGTCCCGTGTGTATTAAACCATCAGGGGAACACACTCTCCTCACTTATACTGTTCACCTGGTAACATGTCCCGTGTGTATTAAACCATCAGGGGAACACACTCTCCTCACTTATACTGTTCACCTGGGAACATGTCCCATGTATATTAAACCATCAGGGGAACACACTCTCCTCACTTATTCTGTTCACCTGGTAACATGTCCCGTGTGTATTAAACAATCAGGGGAACACACTTTTCTCACTTATACTGTTCACCTGGTAACATGTCCCGTGTGTATTAAACCATCAGGGGAACACACTCTCCTCACTTGTACTGTTCACCTGGTAACATGTCCGGTGTATATTAAACCTTCAGTGGAACACATTCTCCTCACTTATACTGTTCACCTGGTAACATGTCCCGTGTATATTACACCATCAGGGGAACACACTCTCCTCACTTATACTGTTCACCTGGTAACATGTCCAGTGTGCATTGAACAATCAGGGGAACACACTCTCCTCACTTATACTGTTCACCTGGTGACATGTGCCCTGTGTATTAAAACATCAGGGGAACACACTCTCCTCACTTTTACTGTTCACCTGGTGACATGTCCCCTGTGTATTAAAACATCAGGGGAACACACTCTCCTCACTTATACTGTTCACCTGGCAACATGTCCCGGATGTATTCATCAATCAGGGGAACACATTCTCCTCACTATACTGTTCACCTGGTAACATGTCCCGTGTATATTAAACCATCAGGGGAAGACACTCTCCTCACTTATACTGTTCACCTGTTAACATGTCCCATGTATATTAAACCATCAGGGGAACACACTCTCCACACTTATTCTGTTCACCTGGTAACATGTCCCGTTTGTATTAAACAATCAGGGGAACACACTCTCCTCACTTATACTGTTCACCTGCTAACATGTCCGGTGTATATTAAACCTTCAGGGGAACACACTCTCCTCACTTATACTGTTCACCTGGTAACATGTCCCGTGTATATTAAACCATCAGGGGAACACACTCTCCTCACTTATACTGTTCACCTGGTGACATGTCCTGTGTGTATTAAACCATCAGGGGAACACACTCTCCTCACTTATACTGTTCACCTGGTAACATGTCCAGTGTGCATTAAACAATCAGGGGAACACACTCTCCGCACTTATACTGTTCACCTGGTAACATGTCCAGTGTGCATTAAACAATCAGGGGAAAACACTCTCCTCACTTATACTGTTCACCTGGTAACATGTCGCGTGTATATTAAACCATCAGGGGAACACACTATGCTCACTTATACTGTTCACCTGGTAACATGTCCGGTGTATATTAAACCATCAGGGGAACACACTCTCCTCACTGAGACTTTTCATCTGGTAGCATGTCTCGTGTGTCTTAAACCATCAGGGGAACACACTCTCCTCACTTATACAGTTCATTTGGTGACATGTCCCGTGTATATTAAACCATCAGGGGAACACACTCTCCTCACTTATACAGTTCATTTGGTGACATGTCCCGTGTATATTAAACCATCAGGGGAACACACTCTCCTCACTTATACTGTTCATCTGGTAACATGTCCCGTGTATATTAAACCATCAGGGGAACACACTCTCCTCACTTAAACTTTTCACCTGTTGACATGTCCCGTGTATATTAAACCATCAGGGGAACACACTCTCCTCACTTACACTGTTCACCTGGTAACATGTCCCATGTATATTAAACCATCAGGGGAACACACTCTCCTCACTTATACTGTTCACCTGGCAACATGTCCCGTGTATATTAAACACTCAGGGGAACACACTCTCCTCACTTCTCCAGTTCACTTGGTGACAAGTCCCGTGCGTATTAAACAATCAGGGGAACACATTCACCTCACTTATGCTGTTCACCTGGTAACATGTCCCGTGTATATTAAACCATCAGGGGAACACACTCTCCTCACATATACTGTTCACCTGGTAACATGTCTCGTGTATATTAAACCATCAGGGGAACACACTCTCCTCACTTGTACTGTTCACCTGGTAACATGTCCTGTGTGCATTAAACAATCAGGGGAACACACTCTCCTCTCTTATACTGTTCACCTGGAAACATGTCCCGTCATTATTAAACCATCAGGGGAACACAAGCTCCTCACTTATACTGTTCATCTGGTAACATTTCCCGTCAGTATTAAACCATCAGGGGAACACACTCTCCTCACTTATAGTGTTCACCTGGTAACATGTCCCGTGTGTGTTGAACAATCAGGGGAACACATTATCCTCAATTATACTGTTCACCTGGTAACATGTCCCGTGTATATTAAACCATCAGGGGAACACACTCTCCTCACTTATACTGTTCACCTGGTGACATGTCCTGTGTATATTAAACCATCAGGGGAACACACTCTCCTCACTTATACTGTTCACCTGGTGACATGTCCGGTGTATATTAAACCATCAGGGGAACACACTCTGCTCACTTATAATGTTCACCTGGTGACATGTCCCATGTATATTAAACCATCAGGGGAACACACTCTCCTCACTTATACTGTTCACCTGGTAACATGTCCTGTGTATATTAAACAATCAGGGGAAAACACTCTGCTCACTTATACATTCACCTGGTAACATGTCCGGTGTATATTAAACCATCAGGGGAACACACTCTCCTCACTTATACTGTTCACCTGGTAACATGTCCCGTGTATATTAAACAATCAGGGGAAAGCACTCTCCTCACTTATACATTCACCTGGTAACATGTCCGGTGTATATTAAACCATCAGGGGAACTCACTCTCCTCACTTATACTGGTCACCTGGTAACATGTCGCGTGTATATTAAACAATCAGGGGAACACACTCTCCTCACTTATACTGTTCATCTGGTAACATGTCCCGTGTATATTAAACCATCAGGGGAACAAACTCACCTCACTTATACTGTTCACCTGGTAACATGTCCCCTGTATATTAAACCATCAGGGGGACAAACTCACCTCACTTCTACTGTTCACCTGGCAACATGTCCTGTGTATATTAAACAATCAGGGGAACAAACTCTCCTCACTTATACTGTTCACCTGGGGAAATGTCCCGACAGTATTAAACCATCAGCGGAACACAGTCTCCTCACTTATACTGTTCACCTGGTGACATGTCCCGTGTGTATTAAACCATCAGGGGAACAAACTCACCTCACTTATACTGTTCACCTGGTAACATGTCCCGTGTATATTAAACCATCAGGGGAACACACTCTCCTCACTTATACTGTTCACCTGGTGACATGTCCCATGTATATTAAACCATCAGGGGAACACACTCTCCTCACTTATACTGTTCACCTGGCAACATGTCCCGGATGTATTCATCAATCAGGGGAACACATTAACCTCACTGAGACTGTTCATCTGGTAACATGTCCCGTGTATATGAAACCATCAGGGGAACACACTCTCCTCACTTAAACTTTTCACCTGTTGACATGTCCCGTGTATATTAAACCATCAGGGGAACACACTCTCCTCACTTACACTTTTCACCTGGTAACATGTCCCATGTATATTAAACCATCAGGGGAACACACTCTCCTCACTTATACTGTTCACCTGGCAACATGTCCCGTGTATATTAAACACTCAGGGGAACACACTCTCCTCACTTATACAGTTCACTTGGTGACAAGTCCCGTGCGTATTAAACAATCAGGGGAACACATTCTCCTCACTTATGCTGTTCGCCTGGTAACATGTCCCGTGTATATTAAACCATCAGGGGAACACACTCTCCTCGCTTATACTGTTCACCTGGTAACATGTCTCGTGTATATTAAACCATCAGGGGAACACACTCTCCTCACTTGTACTGTTCACCTGGTAACATGTCCTGTGTGCATTAAACCATCAGGGGAACACACTCTCCTCACTTATACTGTTCACCTGGTAACATGTCTCGTGTATATTAAACCATCAGGGGAACACACTCTCCTCACTTGTACTGTTCACCTGGTAACATGTCCTGTGTGCATTAAACAATCAGGGGAACACACTCTCATCTCTTATACTGTTCACCTGGTAACATGTCCCGTGTGTATTAAACAATCAGGGGAACACATTCTCCTCACTTATACTGTCTATCTGGTAACATGTCCCGTCATTATTAAACCATCAGGGGAACACAAGCTCCTCACTTATACTGTTCATCTGGTAACATTTCCCGTCAGTATTAAACCATCAGGGGAACACACTCACCTCACTTATAGTGTTCACCTGGAAACATGTCCCGTGTGTGTTGAACAATCAGGGAAACACACTCTCCTCACTTATACTGTTCACCTGGTAACATGTCCTGTGTATATTAAACCATCAGGGGAACACACTCTGCTCTCTTATACTGTTCACCTGGTGACATGTGCCGTGTGTATTAAACCATAAGGGGAACACAATCTCCTCACTTATACTGTTCACCTGGTAACATGTCCCATGTATATTAAACCATCAGGGGAACACACTCTCTTCACTTATACTGTTCAACTGGTGACATGTCCCGTGTGTATTAAACCATCAGGGGAACACACTCTCCTCACTTATTCTGTTCACCTGGTAACATGTCCCGTGTGTATTAAACCATCAGGGGAACACACTCTCCTCAGTTATACTGTTCACCTGGGAACATGTCCCATGTATATTAAACCATCAGGGGAACACACTCTCCTCACTTATTCTGTTCACCTGGTAACATGTCCCGTGTGTATTAAACAATCAGGGGAACACACTTTTCTCACTTATACTGTTCACCTGGTAACATGTCCCGTGTGTATTAAACCATCAGGGGAACACACTCTCCTCACTTGTACTGTTCACCTGGTAACATGTCCGGTGTATATTAAACCTTCAGTGGAACACATTCTCCTCACTTATACTGTTCACCTGGTAACATGTCCCGTGTATATTACACCATCAGGGGAACACACTCTCCTCACTTATACTGTTCACCTGGTAACATGTCCAGTGTGCATTGAACAATCAGGGGAAAACACTCTCCTCACTTATACTGTTCACCTGTTAACATGTCGCGTGTATATTAAACAATCAGGGGAACACACTCTGCTCACTTATACTGTTCACCTGGTAACATGTCCGGTGTATATTAAACCATCAGGGGAACACACTCTCCTCACTGAGACTGTTCATCTGGTAACATGTCTCGTGTGTATTAAACCATCAGGGGAACACACTCTCCTCACCTATACAGTTCATTTGGTGACATGTCCCGTGTATATTAAACCATCAGGGGAACACACTCTCCTCACTTATACAGTTCATTTGGTGACATGTCCGTGTATATTAAACCATCAGGGGAACACACTCTCCTCACTGAGACTGTTCATCTGGTAACATGTCCCGTGTATATTAAACCATCAGGGGAACACACTCTCCTCACTTAAACTTTTCACCTGTTGACATGTCCCGTGTATATTAAACCATCAGGGGAACACACTCTCCTCACTTACACTGTTCACCTGGTAACATGTCCCATCTATATTAAACCATCAGGGGAACACACTATCCTCACTTATACTGTTCACCTGGCAACATGTCCCGTGTATATTAAACACTCAGGGGAACACATTCTCCTCACTTATACAGTTCACTTGGTGACAAGTCCCATGCGTATTAAACAATCAGGGGAACACATTCTCCTCACTTATGCTGTTCACGTGGTAACATGTCCCGTGTATATTAAACCATCAGGGGAACACACTCTCCTCACTTGTACTGTTCACCTGGTAACATGTCCTGTTTGCATTAAACCATCAGGGGAACACATTCTCCTCACTTATACTGTTTATCTGGTAACATGTCCCGTCATTACTAAACCATCAGGGGAACACAAGATCCTCACTTATACTGTTCATCTGGTAACATGTCCCGTCAATATTAAACCATCAGGGGAACACACTCTCCTCACTTATAGTGTTCACCTGGTAACATGTCCCGTGTGTGTTGAACAATCAGGGAAACACACTCTCCTCACTTATACTGTTCACCTGGTGACATGTCCCGTGTATATTAAACAATCAGGGGAAAACACTCTCCTCACTTATACATTCACCTGGTAACATGTCCGGTGTATATTAAACCATCAGGGGAACTCACTCTCCTCACTTATACTGGTCACCTGGTAACATGTCGCGTGTATATTAAACAATCAGGGGAACACACTCTCCTCACTTATACTGTTCATCTGGTAACATGTCCCGTGTATATTAAACCATCAGGGGAACAAACTCACCTCACTTATACTGTTCACCTGGTAACATGTCCCCTGTATATTAAACCATCAGGGGGACAAACTCACCTCACTTCTACTGTTCACCTGGCAACATGTCCTGTGTATATTAAACAATCAGGGGAACAAACTCTCCTCACTTATACTGTTCACCTGGGGAAATGTCCCGACAGTATTAAACCATCAGCGGAACACAGTCTCCTCACTTATACTGTTCACCTGGTGACATGTCCCGTGTGTATTAAACCATCAGGGGAACAAACTCACCTCACTTATACTGTTCACCTGGTAACATGTCCCGTGTATATTAAACCATCAGGGGAACACACTCTCCTCACTTATACTGTTCACCTGGTGACATGTCCCATGTATATTAAACCATCAGGGGAACACACTCTCCTCACTTATACTGTTCACCTGGCAACATGTCCCGGATGTATTCATCAATCAGGGGAACACATTAACCTCACTGAGACTGTTCATCTGGTAACATGTCCCGTGTATATGAAACCATCAGGGGAACACACTCTCCTCACTTAAACTTTTCACCTGTTGACATGTCCCGTGTATATTAAACCATCAGGGGAACACACTCTCCTCACTTACACTTTTCACCTGGTAACATGTCCCATGTATATTAAACCATCAGGGGAACACACTCTCCTCACTTATACTGTTCACCTGGCAACATGTCCCGTGTATATTAAACACTCAGGGGAACACACTCTCCTCACTTATACAGTTCACTTGGTGACAAGTCCCGTGCGTATTAAACAATCAGGGGAACACATTCTCCTCACTTATGCTGTTCGCCTGGTAACATGTCCCGTGTATATTAAACCATCAGGGGAACACACTCCTCTCGCTTATACTGTTCACCTGGTAACATGTCTCGTGTATATTAAACCATCAGGGGAACACACTCTCCTCACTTGTACTGTTCACCTGGTAACATGTCCTGTGTGCATTAAACCATCAGGGGAACACACTCTCCTCACTTATACTGTTCACCTGGTAACATGTCTCGTGTATATTAAACCATCAGGGGAACACACTCTCCTCACTTGTACTGTTCACCTGGTAACATGTCCTGTGTGCATTAAACAATCAGGGGAACACACTCTCATCTCTTATACTGTTCACCTGGTAACATGTCCCGTGTGTATTAAACAATCAGGGGAACACATTCTCCTCACTTATACTGTCTATCTGGTAACATGTCCCGTCATTATTAAACCATCAGGGGAACACAAGCTCCTCACTTATACTGTTCATCTGGTAACATTTCCCGTCAGTATTAAACCATCAGGGGAACACACTCACCTCACTTATAGTGTTCACCTGGAAACATGTCCCGTGTGTGTTGAACAATCAGGGAAACACACTCTCCTCACTTATACTGTTCACCTGGTAACATGTCCTGTGTATATTAAACCATCAGGGGAACACACTCTGCTCTCTTATACTGTTCACCTGGTGACATGTGCCGTGTGTATTAAACCATAAGGGGAACACAATCTCCTCACTTATACTGTTCACCTGGTAACATGTCCCATGTATATTAAACCATCAGGGGAACACACTCTCTTCACTTATACTGTTCAACTGGTGACATGTCCCGTGTGTATTAAACCATCAGGGGAACACACTCTCCTCACTTATTCTGTTCACCTGGTAACATGTCCCGTGTGTATTAAACCATCAGGGGAACACACTCTCCTCAGTTATACTGTTCACCTGGGAACATGTCCCATGTATATTAAACCATCAGGGGAACACACTCTCCTCACTTATTCTGTTCACCTGGTAACATGTCCCGTGTGTATTAAACAATCAGGGGAACACACTTTTCTCACTTATACTGTTCACCTGGTAACATGTCCCGTGTGTATTAAACCATCAGGGGAACACACTCTCCTCACTTGTACTGTTCACCTGGTAACATGTCCGGTGTATATTAAACCTTCAGTGGAACACATTCTCCTCACTTATACTGTTCACCTGGTAACATGTCCCGTGTATATTACACCATCAGGGGAACACACTCTCCTCACTTATACTGTTCACCTGGTAACATGTCCAGTGTGCATTGAACAATCAGGGGAAAACACTCTCCTCACTTATACTGTTCACCTGTTAACATGTCGCGTGTATATTAAACAATCAGGGGAACACACTCTGCTCACTTATACTGTTCACCTGGTAACATGTCCGGTGTATATTAAACCATCAGGGGAACACACTCTCCTCACTGAGACTGTTCATCTGGTAACATGTCTCGTGTGTATTAAACCATCAGGGGAACACACTCTCCTCACCTATACAGTTCATTTGGTGACATGTCCCGTGTATATTAAACCATCAGGGGAACACACTCTCCTCACTTATACAGTTCATTTGGTGACATGTCCGTGTATATTAAACCATCAGGGGAACACACTCTCCTCACTGAGACTGTTCATCTGGTAACATGTCCCGTGTATATTAAACCATCAGGGGAACACACTCTCCTCACTTAAACTTTTCACCTGTTGACATGTCCCGTGTATATTAAACCATCAGGGGAACACACTCTCCTCACTTACACTGTTCACCTGGTAACATGTCCCATCTATATTAAACCATCAGGGGAACACACTATCCTCACTTATACTGTTCACCTGGCAACATGTCCCGTGTATATTAAACACTCAGGGGAACACATTCTCCTCACTTATACAGTTCACTTGGTGACAAGTCCCATGCGTATTAAACAATCAGGGGAACACATTCTCCTCACTTATGCTGTTCACGTGGTAACATGTCCCGTGTATATTAAACCATCAGGGGAACACACTCTCCTCACTTGTACTGTTCACCTGGTAACATGTCCTGTTTGCATTAAACCATCAGGGGAACACATTCTCCTCACTTATACTGTTTATCTGGTAACATGTCCCGTCATTACTAAACCATCAGGGGAACACAAGATCCTCACTTATACTGTTCATCTGGTAACATGTCCCGTCAATATTAAACCATCAGGGGAACACACTCTCCTCACTTATAGTGTTCACCTGGTAACATGTCCCGTGTGTGTTGAACAATCAGGGAAACACACTCTCCTCACTTATACTGTTCACCTGGTGACATGTCCCGTGTATCTTAAACCAGCAGGGGAACACACTCTCCTCACTTATCCTGTACACCTGGTAACATGTCCCGTGTATATTAAACAATCAGGGGAACACACTCTCCTCACTTATACTGTTCACCTGGTGACATGTCCCCTGTGTATTAAACCATCAGGGGAACACACTCTCCTCACTTATACTGTTCACCTGGTGACATGTCCTGTGTATATTAAACAA
Organism: Heterodontus francisci; assembly: GCF_036365525.1. Taxonomy (NCBI): domain Eukaryota; kingdom Metazoa; phylum Chordata; class Chondrichthyes; order Heterodontiformes; family Heterodontidae; genus Heterodontus; species Heterodontus francisci. The sequence continues at coordinate 1,595,693 of NW_027140423.1, read as the reverse complement.
TCAGGGGAACACACTCTCCTCACTTATACTGTTCACCTGGTGACATGTCCGGTGTATATTAAACCATCAGGGGAACAAACTCTCCTCACTTATAATGTTCAGCTGGTGACATGTCCCATGTATATTAAACCATCAGGGGAACACACTCTCCTCACTTATACTGTTCACCTGGTAACATGTCCTTTGAAGATTAAACAATCAGGGGAACACACTCTCCTCACTTATACTGTTCACCTGGTAACATGTCCCGTGTATATTAAACAATCAGGGGAAAACACTCTCCTCACTTATACATTCACCTGGTAACATGTCCGGTGTATATTAAACCATCAGGGGAACTCACTCTCCTCACTTATACTGTTCACCTGGTAACATGTCCCGTGTATATTAAACAATCAGGGGAAAACACTCTCCTCACTTATACATTCACCTGGTAACATGTCCCGTGTATATTAAACCATCAGGGGAACTCACTCTCCTCACTTATACTGTTCATCTGGTAACATGTCCCGTGTATCTTAAACCATCAGGGGAACAAACTCACCTCACTTATACTGTTCACCTGGTAACATGTCCCGTGCATATTTAACCATCAGGGGAACAAACTCACCTCACTTATACTGTTCACCTGGTAACATGTCCCGTGTATATTAAACCATCAGGGGAACAAACTCTCCTCACTTGTACTGTTCACCTGGGGAAATGTCCCGACATTATTAAACCATCAGGGGAACACAGTCTCCTCACTTATACTGTTCACCTGGTGACATGTCCCGTGTGTATTAAACCATCAGGGGAACAAACTCACCTCACTTATACTGTTCACCTGGTAACATGTCCCGTGTATATTAAACCATCAGGGGAACACACTCTCCTCACTTATACTGTTCACCTGGTGACATGTCCCATGTATATTAAACCATCAGGGGAACACAGTCTCCTCACTTATACTGTTCACCTGGTGACATGTCCCGTGTGTATTAAACCATCAGGGGAACAAACTCACCTCACTTATACTGTTCACCTGGTAACATGTCCCGTGTATGTTAAACCATCAGGGGAACACACTCTCCTCACTTATACTGTTCACCTGGTGACATGTCCCATATATATTAAACCATCAGGGGAACACATTCTCCTCACTTATACTGTTCACCTGGTAACATGCCCTGTGTGCATTAAACCATCAGGGGAACACACTCTCCTCACTTATACTGTTCATCTGGTAACATGTCCCGTGTATATTAAACCATCAGGGGAACACACTCTCCTCACTTGTACTGTTCACCTGGTAACATGTCCTGTGTGCATTAAACCATCAGGGGAACACACTCTCCTCACTTGTACTGTTCACCTGGTAACATGTCCTTTGTGTATTAAACAATCAGGGGAACACACTCTCCTCACTTATACTGTTTATCTGGTAACATGTCCCGTCATTACTAAACCATCAGGGGAACACAAGCTCCTCACTTATACTGTTCATCTGGTAACATGTCCCGTCAGTATTAAACCATCAGGGGAACACACTCTCATCACTTATAGTGTTCACCTGGTAACATGTCCTGTGTATCTTAAACCATCAGGGGAACACACTCTCCTCACTTATAGTGTTCACCTGGTAACATGTCCTGTGTATCTTAAACCAGCAGGGGAACACACTCTCCTCACTTATACTGTTCACCTGGTAACATGTCCGGTGTATATTAAACCATCAGGGGAACTCACTCTCCTCACTTATACTGTTCACCTGGTGACATGTCCGGTGTATATTAAACCATCAGGGGAACACACTCGCCTCACTTATACTGTTCACCTGGTAACATGTCCTGTGTATATTAAACAATCAGGGCAACACACTCTCCTCACTTATACTGTTCACCTGGTGACATGTCCCCTGTGTATTAAACCATCAGGGGAACACACTCTCCTCACTTATACTGTTCACCTGGTGACATGTCCTGTGTATATTAAACAATCAGGGGAACACACTCTACTCACTTATACTGTTCACCTGCTAACATGTCCCGTGTATATGAAACAATCAGGGGAACACACTCTCCTCACTTATACTGTTCACCTGGTGACATGTCCCCTGTGTATTAAACCATCAGGGGAACACACTCTCCTCACTTATACTGTTCACCTGGTGACATGTCCTGTGTATATTAAACAATCAGGGGAACACACTCTCCTCACTTATACTGTTCACCTGGTAACATGTCCGGTGTATATTAAACCATCAGGGGAACTCACTCTCCTCACTTATACTGTTCACCTGGTGACATGTCCTGTGTATATTAAACCATCAGGGGAACACACTCGCCTCACTTATACTGTTCACCTGGTAACATGTCCTGTGTATATTAAACCATCAGGGGAACACACTCTCCTCACTTATACTGTTCATCTGGTAACATGTCCTGTGTATATTAAACAATCAGGGGAACACATTCTCCTCACTTAAACTGTTCACCTGGTAACATGTCCTGTGTATATTAAACAATCAGGGGAACACATTCTCCTCACTTATACTGTTCACCTGGTAACATGTCCTGTGTATATTAAACCATCAGGGGATCACACTCTCCTCACTTATACTGTTCACCTGGTGACATGTCCTGTGTATATTAAACCATCAGGGGAACACACTCTCCTCACTTATACTGTTCACCTGGTGAAATGTCCTGTGTATATTAAACCATCAGGGGAACACACTCTCCTCACTTATACTGCTCACCTGGTGACATGTCCTGTGTATATTAAACCATCAGGGGAACACACTCTCCTCACTTATACTGTTCACCTGGTAACATGTCCCGTGTATATTAAACCATCAGGGGAACACACTCTCCTCACTTATACTGTTCACCTGGTTCCATGTCCCGTGTGTATTAAACCATCAGAGGAACATACTCTCCTCACTTATACTGTTCACCTGGTAACATGTCCTGTGTATATTAAACCATCAGGGGAACACACTCTCCTCACTTATACTGTTCACCTGGTAACATGTCCCGTGTATATTAAACCATCAGGGGAACACACTCTCCTCACTTATACGGTTCACCTGGTAACATGTCCCGTGTATATTAAACCATCAGGGGAACACACTCTCCTCTCTGATACTGTTCACCTGGTAACATGTCCCATGTATATTAAACCATCAGGGGAACACACTCTCTTCACTTATACTGTTCAACTGGTGACATGTCCCGTGTGTATTAAACCATCAGGGGAACACACTCTCCTCACTTATACTGTTCACCTGGTAACATGTCCCGTGTGTTTTAAACCATCAGGGGAACACACTCTCCTCACTTATACTGTTCACCTGGGTACATGTCCCGTGTATATTAAACAATCAGGGGAACACATTCTCCTCACTTATACTATTCACCTGGTAACATGTCCCGTGTATATTAAACCATCAGGGGAACACACTCTCCTCACTTATACTGTTCACCTGGTAACATGTCCCATGTATATTAAACCATCAGGGGAACACACTCTCCTCACTTATTCTGTTCACCTGGTAACATGTCCCGTGTGTATTAAACAATCAGGGGAACACACTTTCCTCGCTTATACTTTTCACCTGGTCACATGTCCCGTGTGTATTAAACCATCAGGGGAACACACTCTCCTCACTTGTACTGTTCACCTGGTAACATGTCCGGTGTATATTAAACCTTCAGTGGAACACATTCTCCTCACTTATACTGTTCACCTGGTAACATGTCCAGTGTGCATTGAACAATCAGGGGAAAACACTCTCCTCACTTATACTGTTCACCTGGTAACATGTCGCGTGTATATTAAACAATCAGGGGAACACACTCTGCTCACTTATACTGTTCACCTGGTAACATGTCCGGTGTATATTAAACCATCAGGGGAACACACTCTCCTCACTGAGACTGTTCAACTGGTGACATGTCCCGTGTGTATTAAACCATCAGGGGAACACACTCTCCTCACTTATACTGTTCACCTGGTAACATGTCCCGTGTGTATTAAACCATCAGGGGAACACACTCTCCTCACTTATACTGTTCACCTGGGAACATGTCCCATGTATATTAAACCATCAGGGGAACACACTCTCCTCACTTATTCTGTTCACCTGGTAACATGTCCCGTGTGTATTAAACAATCAGGGGAACACACTTTTCTCACTTATACTGTTCACCTGGTAACATGTCCCGTGTGTATTAAACCATCAGGGGAACACACTCTCCTCACTTGTACTGTTCACCTGGTAACATGTCCGGTGTATATTAAACCTTCAGTGGAACACATTCTCCTCACTTATACTGTTCACCTGGTAACATGTCCCGTGTATATTACACCATCAGGGGAACACACTCTCCTCACTTATACTGTTCACCTGGTAACATGTCCAGTGTGCATTGAACAATCAGGGGAAAACACTCTCCTCACTTATACTGTTCACCTGTTAACATGTCGCGTGTATATTAAACAATCAGGGGAACACACTCTGCTCACTTTTCCTGTTCACCTGGTAACATGTCCGGTGTATATTAAACCATCAGGGGAACACACTCTCCTCACTGAGACTGTTCATCTGGTAACATGTCTCGTGTGTATTAAACCATCAGGGGAACACACTCTCCTCACCTATACAGTTCATTTGGTGACATGTCCCGTGTATATTAAACCATCAGGGGAACACACTCTCCTCACTTATACAGTTCATTTGGTGACATGTCCGTGTATATTAAACCATCAGGGGAACACACTCTCCTCACTGAGACTGTTCATCTGGTAACATGTCCCGTGTATATTAAACCATCAGGGGAACACACTCTCCTCACTTAAACTTTTCACCTGTTGACATGTCCCGTGTATATTAAACCATCAGGGGAACACACTCTCCTCACTTACACTGTTCACCTGGTAACATGTCCCATCTATATTAAACCATCAGGGGAACACACTATCCTCACTTATACTGTTCACCTGGCAACATGTCCCGTGTATATTAAACACTCAGGGGAACACATTCTCCTCACTTATACAGTTCACTTGGTGACAAGTCCCATGCGTATTAAACAATCAGGGGAACACATTCTCCTCACTTATGCTGTTCACGTGGTAACATGTCCCGTGTATATTAAACCATCAGGGGAACACACTCTCCTCACTTGTACTGTTCACCTGGTAACATGTCCTGTTTGCATTAAACCATCAGGGGAACACATTCTCCTCACTTATACTGTTTATCTGGTAACATGTCCCGTCATTACTAAACCATCAGGGGAACACAAGATCCTCACTTATACTGTTCATCTGGTAACATGTCCCGTCAGTATTAAACCATCAGGGGAACACACTCTCCTCACTTATAGTGTTCACCTGGTAACATGTCCCGTGTGTGTTGAACAATCAGGGAAACACACTCTCCTCACTTATACTGTTCACCTGGTGACATGTCCCGTGTATCTTAAACCAGCAGGGGAACACACTCTCCTCACTTATCCTGTACACCTGGTAACATGTCCCGTGTATATTAAACAATCAGGGGAACACACTCTCCTCACTTATACTGTTCACCTGGTGACATGTCCCCTGTGTATTAAACCATCAGGGGAACACACTCTCCTCACTTATACTGTTCACCTGGTGACATGTCCTGTGTACATTGAACAATCAGGGGAACACACTCTCCTCACTTATACTGTTCACCTGGTGACATGTCCGGTGTATATTAAACCATCAGGGGAACAAACTCTCCTCACTTATAATGTTCAGCTGGTGACATGTCCCATGTATATTAAACCATCAGGGGAACACACTCTCCTCACTTATACTGTTCACCTGGTAACATGTCCTTTGAAGATTAAACAATCAGGGGAACACACTCTCCTCACTTATACTGTTCACCTGGTAACATGTCCCGTGTATATTAAACAATCAGGGGAAAACACTCTCCTCACTTATACATTCACCTGGTAACATGTCCGGTGTATATTAAACCATCAGGGGAACTCACTCTCCTCACTTATACTGTTCACCTGGTAACATGTCCCGTGTATATTAAACAATCAGGGGAAAACACTCTCCTCACTTATACATTCACCTGGTAACATGTCCCGTGTATATTAAACCATCAGGGGAACTCACTCTCCTCACTTATACTGTTCATCTGGTAACATGTCCCGTGTATCTTAAACCATCAGGGGAACAAACTCACCTCACTTATACTGTTCACCTGGTAACATGTCCCGTGCATATTTAACCATCAGGGGAACAAACTCACCACACTTATACTGTTCACCTGGTAACATGTCCCGTGTATATTAAACCATCAGGGGAACAAACTCTCCTCACTTGTACTGTTCACCTGGGGAAATGTCCCGACATTATTAAACCATCAGGGGAACACAGTCTCCTCACTTATACTGTTCACCTGGTGACATGTCCCGTGTGTATTAAACCATCAGGGGAACAAACTCACCTCACTTATACTGTTCACCTGGTAACATGTCCCGTGTATATTAAACCATCAGGGGAACACACTCTCCTCACTTATACTGTTCACCTGGTGACATGTCCCATGTATATTAAACCATCAGGGGAACACAGTCTCCTCACTTATACTGTTCACCTGGTGACATGTCCCGTGTGTATTAAACCATCAGGGGAACAAACTCACCTCACTTATACTGTTCACCTGGTAACATGTCCCGTGTATGTTAAACCATCAGGGGAACACATCTCCTCACTTATACTGTTCACCTGGTGACATGTCCCATATATATTAAACCATCAGGGGAACACATTCTCCTCACTTATACTGTTCACCTGGTAACATGCCCTGTGTGCATTAAACCATCAGGGGAACACACTCTCCTCACTTATACTGTTCATTTGGTAACATGTCCCGTGTATATTAAACCATCAGGGGAACACACTCTCCTCACTTGTACTGTTCACCTGGTAACATGTCCTGTGTGCATTAAACCATCAGGGGAACACACTCTCCTCACTTGTACTGTTCACCTGGTAACATGTCCTTTGTGTATTAAACAATCAGGGGAACACACTCTCCTCACTTATACTGTTTATCTGGTAACATGTCCCGTCATTACTAAACCATCAGGGGAACACAAGCTCCTCACTTATACTGTTCATCTGGTAACATGTCCCGTCAGTATTAAACCATCAGGGGAACACACTCTCATCACTTATAGTGTTCACCTGGTAACATGTCCTGTGTATCTTAAACCATCAGGGGAACACACTCTCCTCACTTATAGTGTTCACCTGGTAACATGTCCTGTGTATCTTAAACCAGCAGGGGAACACACTCTCCTCACTTATACTGTTCACCTGGTAACATGTCCGGTGTATATTAAACCATCAGGGGAACTCACTCTCCTCACTTATACTGTTCACCTGGTGACATGTCCGGTGTATATTAAACCATCAGGGGAACACACTCGCCTCACTTATACTGTTCACCTGGTAACATGTCCTGTGTATATTAAACAATCAGGGCAACACACTCTCCTCACTTATACTGTTCACCTGGTGACATGTCCCCTGTGTATTAAACCATCAGGGGAACACACTCTCCTCACTTATACTGTTCACCTGGTGACATGTCCTGTGTATATTAAACAATCAGGGGAACACACTCTCCTCACTTATACTGTTCACCTGGTAACATGTCCCGTGTATATGAAACAATCAGGGGAACACACTCTCCTCACTTATACTGTTCACCTGGTGACATGTCCCCTATGTATTAAACCATCAGGGGAACACACTCTCCTCACTTATACTGTTCACCAGGTGACATGTCCTGTGTATATTAAACAATCAGGGGAACACACTCTCCTCACTTGTACTGTTCACCTGGTAACATGTCCGGTGTATATTAAACCATCAGGGGAACTCACTCTCCTCACTTATACTGTTCACCTGGTGACATGTCCTGTGTATATTAAACCATCAGGGGAACACACTCGCCTCACTTATACTGTTCACCTGGTAACATGTCCTGTGTATATTAAACCATCAGGGGAACACACTCTCCTCACTTATACTGTTCATCTGGTAACATGTCCTGTGTATATTAAACAATCAGGGGAACACATTCTCCTCACTTAAACTGTTCACCTGGTAACATGTCCTGTGTATATTAAACAATCAGGGGAACACATTCTCCTCACTTATACTGTTCACCTGGTAACATGTCCCGTGTGTATTAAACAATCAGGGGATCACACTCTCCTCACTTATACTGTTCACCTGGTGACATGTCCTGTGTATATTAAACCATCAGGGGAACACACTCTCCTCACTTATACTGTTCACCTGCTGACATGTCCTGTGTATATTAAACCATCAGGGGAACACACTCTCCTCACTTATACTGCTCACCTGGTGACATGTCCTGTGTATATTAAACCATCAGGGGAACACACTCTCCTCACTTATACTGTTCACCTGGTAACATGTCCCGTGTATATTAAACCATCAGGGGAACACACTCTCCTCACTTATACTGTTCACCTGGTTCCATGTCCCGTGTGTATTAAACCATCAGAGGAACATACTCTCCTCACTTATACTGTTCACCTGGTAACATGTCCTGTGTATATTAAACCATCAGGGGAACACACTCTCCTCACTTATACTGTTCACCTGGTAACATGTCCCGTGTATATTAAACCATCAGGGGAACACACTCTCCTCACTTATACGGTTCACCTGGTAACATGTCCCGTGTATATTAAACCATCAGGGGAACACACTCTCCTCTCTGATACTGTTCACCTGGTAACATGTCCCATGTATATTAAACCATCAGGGGAACACACTCTCTTCACTTATACTGTTCAACTGGTGACATGTCCCGTGTGTATTAAACCATCAGGGGAACACACTCTCCTCACTTATACTGTTCACCTGGTAACATGTCCCGTGTGTTTTAAACCATCAGGGGAACACACTCTCCTCACTTATACTGTTCACCTGGGTACATGTCCCGTGTATATTAAACAATCAGGGGAACACATTCTCCTCACTTATACTATTCACCTGGTAACATGTCCCGTGTATATTAAACCATCAGGGGAACACACTCTCCTCACTTATACTGTTCACCTGGTAACATGTCCCATGTATATTAAACCATCAGGGGAACACACTCTCCTCACTTATTCTGTTCACCTGGTAACATGTCCCGTGTGTATTAAACAATCAGGGGAACACACTTTCCTCGCTTATACTTTTCACCTGGTAACATGTCCCGTGTGTATTAAACCATCAGGGGAACACACTCTCCTCACTTGTACTGTTCACCTGGTAACATGTCCGGTGTATATTAAACCTTCAGTGGAACACATTCTCCTCACTTATACTGTTCACCTGGTAACATGTCCCGTGCATATTAAACCATCAGGGGAACACACTCTCCTCACTTATACTGTTCACCTGGTGACATGTCCTGTGTATATTAAACAATCAGGGGAACACACTCTCCTCACTTATACTGTTCACCTGGTAACATGTCCCGTGTATATGAAACAATCAGGGGAACACACTCTCCTCACTTATACTGTTCACCTGGTGACATGTCCCCTGTGTATTAAACCATCAGGGGAACACACTCTCCTCACTTATACTGTTCACCTGGTGACATGTCCTGTGTATATTAAACAATCAGGGGAACACACTCTCCTCACTTATACTGTTCACCTGGTAACATGTCCGGTGTATATTAAACCATCAGGGGAACTCACTCTCCTCACTTATACTGTTCACCTGGTGACATGTCCTGTGTATATTAAACCATCAGGGGAACACACTCGCCTCACTTATACTGTTCACCTGGTAACATGTCCTGTGTATATTAAACCATCAGGGGAACACACTCTCCTCACTTATACTGTTCATCTGGTAACATGTCCTGTGTATATTAAACAATCAGGGGAACACATTCTCCTCACTTAAACTGTTCACCTGGTAACATGTCCTGTGTATATTAAACAATCAGGGGAACACATTCTCCTCACTTATACTGTTCACCTGGTAACATGTCCCGTGTGTATTAAACAATCAGGGGATCACACTCTCCTCACTTATACTGTTCACCTGGTGACATGTCCTGTGTATATTAAACCATCAGGGGAACACACTCTCCTCACTTATACTGTTCACCTGGTGACATGTCCTGTGTATATTAAACCATCAGGGGAACACACTCTCCTCACTTATACTGCTCACCTGGTGACATGTCCTGTGTATATTAAACCATCAGGGGAACACACTCTCCTCACTTATACTGTTCACCTGGTAACATGTCCCGTGTATATTAAACCATCAGGGGAACACACTCTCCTCACTTATACTGTTCACCTGGTTCCATGTCCCGTGTGTATTAAACCATCAGAGGAACATACTCTCCTCACTTATACTGTTCACCTGGTAACATGTCCTGTGTATATTAAACCATCAGGGGAACACACTCTCCTCACTTATACTGTTCACCTGGTAACATGTCCCGTGTATATTAAACCATCAGGGGAACACACTCTCCTCACTTATACGGTTCACCTGGTAACATGTCCCGTGTATATTAAACCATCAGGGGAACACACTCTCCTCTCTGATACTGTTCACCTGGTAACATGTCCCATGTATATTAAACCATCAGGGGAACACACTCTCTTCACTTATACTGTTCAACTGGTGACATGTCCCGTGTGTATTAAACCATCAGGGGAACACACTCTCCTCACTTATACTGTTCACCTGGTAACATGTCCAGTGTGTTTTAAACCATCAGGGGAACACACTCTCCTCACTTATACTGTTCACCTGGGTACATGTCCCGTGTATATTAAACAATCAGGGGAACACATTCTCCTCACTTATACTATTCACCTGGTAACATGTCCCGTGTATATTAAACCATCAGGGGAACACACTCTCCTCACTTATACTGTTCACCTGGTAACATGTCCCATGTATATTAAACCATCAGGGGAACACACTCTCCTCACTTATTCTGTTCAACTGGTAACATGTCCCGTGTGTATTAAACAATCAGGGGAACACACTTTCCTCGCTTATACTTTTCACCTGGTAACATGTCCCGTGTGTATTAAACCATCAGGGGAACACACTCTCCTCACTTGTACTGTTCACCTGGTAACATGTCCGGTGTATATTAAACCTTCAGTGGAACACATTCTCCTCACTTATACTGTTCACCTGGTAACATGTCCCGTGCATATTAAACCATCAGGGGAACACACTCTCCTCACTTATACTGTTCACCTGGTAACATGTCCAGTGTGCATTGAACAATCAGGGGAAAACACTCTCCTCACTTATACTGTTCACCTGGTAACATGTCGCGTGTATATTAAACAATCAGGGGAACACACTCTGCTCACTTATACTGTTCACCTGGTAACATGTCCGGTGTATATTAAACCATCAGGGGAACACACTCTCCTCACTGAGACTGTTCATCTGGTAACATGTCTCGTGTGTATTAAACCATCAGGGGAACACACTCTCCTCACTTATACAGTTCATTTGGTGACATGTCCGTGTATATTAAACCATCAGGGGAACACACTCGCCTCACTTACACTGTTCACCTGGTAACATGTCCCATGTATATTAAACCATCAGGGGAACACACTACCCTCACTTATACTGTTCACCTGGCAACATGTCCCGTGTATATTAAACACTCAGGGGAACACATTCTCCTCACTTATACAGTTCACTTGGTGACAAGTCCCGTGCGTATTAAACAATCAGGGGAACACATTCTCCTCACTTATGCTGTTCACCTGGTAACATGTCCCGTGTATATTAAATCATCAGGGGAACACACTCTCCTCATCTATACTGTTCACCTGGTAACATGTCTCGTGTATATTAAACCATCAGGGGAACACACTCTCCTCACTTGTACTGTTCACCTGGTAACATGTCCTGTGTGCATTAAACCATCAGGGGAACACATTCTCCTCACTTATACTGTTTATCTGGTAACATGTCCCGTCATTACTAAACCATCAGGGGAACACAAGATCCTCACTTATACTGTTCATCTGGTAACATGTCCCGTCAGTATTAAACCATCAGGGGAACACACTCTCCTCACTTATAGTGTTCACCTGGTAACATGTCCCGTGTGTGTTGAACAATCAGGGAAACACACTCTCCTCACTTATACTGTTCACCTGGTGACATGTCCCGTGTATCTTAAACCAGCAGGGGAACACACTCTCCTCACTTATCCTGTACACCTGGTAACATGTCCCGTGTATATTAAACAATCAGGGGAACACACTCTCCTCACTTATACTGTTCACCTGGTGACATGTCCCCTGTGTATTAAACCATCAGGGGAACACACTCTCCTCACTTATACTGTTCACCTGGTGACATGTCCTGTGTATATTAAACCATCAGGGGAACACACTCTCCTCACTTATACTGTTCACCTGGTGACATGTCCGGTGTATATTAAACCATCAGGGGAACAAACTCTCCTCACTTATAATGTTCACCTGGTGACATGTCCCATGTATATTAAACCATCAGGGGAACACACTCTCCTCACTTATACTGTTCACCTGGTAACATGTCCTGTGTATATTAAACAATCAGGGGAACACACTCTCCTCACTTATACATTCACCTGGTAACATGTCCCGTGTATATTAAACCATCAGGGGAACTCTCTCTCCTCACTTATACTGTTCATCTGGTAACATGTCCCGTGTATCTTAAACCATCAGGGGAACAAACTCACCTCACTTATACTGTTCACCTGGTAACATGTCCCGTGTATATTAAACCATCAGGGGAACAAACTCACCTCACTTATACTGTTCACCTGGTAACATGTCCCGTGTATATTAAACCATCAGGGGAACAAACTCTCCTCACTTATACTGTTCACCTGGGGAAATGTCCCGACATTATTAAACCATCAGGGGAACACAGTCTCCTCACTTATACTGTTCACCTGGTGACATGTCCCGTGTGTATTAAATCATCAGGGGAACAAACTCACCTCACTTATACTGTTCACCTGGTAACATGTCCCGTGTATATTAAACCATCAGGGGAACACACTCTCCTCACTTATACTGTTCACCTGGTGACATGTCCCATGTATATTAAACCATCAGGGGAACACATTCTCCTCACTTATACTGTTCACCTGGTAACATGCCCTGTGTGCATTAAACCATCAGGGGAACACACTCTCCTCACTTATACTGTTCATCTGGTAACATGTCCCGTGTATATTAAACCATCAGGGGAACACACTCTCCTCACTTGTACTGTTCACCTGGTAACATGTCCTGTGTGCATTAAACCATCAGGGGAACACACTCTCCTCACTTGTACTGTTCACCTGGTAACATGTCCTTTGTGTATTAAACAATCAGGGGAACACACTCTCCTCACTGATACTGTTCACCTGGTAACATGTCCTTTGTGTATTAAACAATCAGGGGAACACATTCTCCTCACTTATACTGTTTATCTGGTAACATGTCCCGTCATTACTAAACCATCAGGGGAACACAAGCTCCTCACTTATACTGTTCATCTGGTAACATGTCCCGTCAGTATTAAACCATCAGGGGAACACACTCTCATCACTTATAGTGTTCACCTGGCAACATGTCCTGTGTATCTTAAACCATCAGGGGAACACACTCTCCTCACTTATAGTGTTCACCTGGTAACATGTCCTGTGTATCTTAAACCAGCAGGGGAACACACTCTCCTCACTTATACTGTTCACCTGGTAACATGTCCGGTGTATATTAAACCATCAGGGGAACTCACTCTCCTCACTTATCCTGTTCACCTGGTGACATGTCCGGTGTATATTAAACCATCAGGGGAACACACTCGCCTCACTTATACTGTTCACCTGGTAACATGTCCTGTGTATATTAAACAATCAGGGGAACAAACTCTCCTCACTTATACTGTTCACCTGGTGACATGTCCCCTGTGTATTAAACCATCAGGGGAACACACTATCCTCACTTATACTGTTCACCTGGTGAGATGTCCTGTGTATATTAAACCATCAGGGGAACACACTCTCCTCACTTATACTGTTCACCTGGTAACATGTCCCGTGTATATTAAACCATCAGGGGAACACACTCTCCTCACTTATACTGTTCACCTGGTAACATGTCCCGTGTATATTAAACAATCAGGGGAACACACTCTCCTCACTTATACTGTTCATCTGGTAACATGTCCTGTGTATATTAAACAATCAGGGGAACACATTCTCCTCACTTATACTGTTCACCTGGTAACATGTCCTGTGTATATTAAACAGTCAGGGGAACACATTCTCCTCACTTATACTGTTCACCTGGTAACATGTCCCGTGTGTATTAAACAATCAGGGGATCACACTCTCCTCACTTATACTGTTCACCTGGTGACATGTCCTGTGTATATTAAACCATCAGGGGAACACACTCTCCTCACATATACTGTTCACCTGGTGACATGTCCTGTGTATATTAAACCATCAGGGGAACACACTCTCCTCACTTATACTGTTCACCTGGTGACATGTCATGTGTATATTAAACCATCAGGGGAACACACTCTCCTCACTTATACTGTTCACCTGGTGACATGTCCTGTGTATATTAAACCATCAGGGGAACACACTCTCCTCACTTATACTGTTCACCTGGTAACATGTCCCGTGTATATTAAACCATCAGGGGAACACACTCTCCTCACTTATACTGTTCACCTGGTTCCATGTCCCGTGTGTATTAAACCATCAGAGGAACATACTCTCCTCACTTATACTGTTCACCTGGTAACATGTCCTGTGTATGTTAAACCATCAGGGGAACACACTCTCCTCACTTATACTGTTCACCTGGTAACATGTCCCGTGTATATTAAACCATCAGGGGAACACACTCTCCTCACTTATACGGTTCACCTGGTAACATGTCCCGTGTATATTAAACCATCAGGGGAACACACTCTCCTCTCTGATACTGTTCACCTGGTAACATGTCCCATGTGTATTAAACAATCAGGGGAACACACACTCCTCACTTATGGAGTTCACCTGGTAACATGTACCATGTGTATTAAACCCTCAGGGGAACACACTCCGCTCACTTATTGAGTTCACCTGGTAACATGTCCCATGTATATTAAACCCTCAGGGGAATACACTCCCCTCAATTATACTGTTCATCAGGTAACATGTCCCGTGTGTATTAAACAATCAGGGGAACACACTCTCCTCACTTATACTGTTCACCTGGTAACATGTCCCGTGCGTATTAAACCATCAGGGGAACACACTCTCCTCAATTACACTGAACACCTGGTAACATGTCCCGTGTGTATTAAACCATCAGGGGAACACATTCTCCTCACCTATACTGTTCACCTGGTAACATGTCCCGTGTGTATTAAACAATCAGGGGAACACACTCTCTTCACTTACACTGTTCACCTGGTAACATGTCCTGTGTGTATTAAACAATCAGGGGAATACACTCTCCTCACTGAAACTGTTCAGCTGGTAACATGTACCGTGTATATTAAACCATCAGTGGAACACACTCTCCTCACTTATACTGTTCACCTGGTGACATGTCCTGTGTGTATTAAACAATCAGGGGAACACACTCTCCTCACTTATACTGCTCACCTGGTAACATGTCCTGTGTGTATTAAACAATCAGGGGAACACACTCTCCTCACTTATACTGTTCACCTGGTAACATGTCCCGTGCGTATTAAACCATCAGGGGAACACACTCTCCTCACTTACACTGTTCACCTGGTAACATGTCCCGTGTGTATTAAACCATCAGGGGAACACACTCTCCTCACCTATACTGTTCACCTGGTAACATGTCCTGGGTGTATTAAACAATCAGGGGAACATACTCTCCTCACTTATACTGTTCACCTGGTAACATGTCCCGTCTGTATTAAACCATCAGGGGAACACACTCTCCACACTTATAATGTTCACCTGGTAACATGTCCCGTCTGTATTAAACCATCAGTGGAAAACACTCTCCTCACTTATAATGTTCATCTGGTAACATGTCCCGTGTGTAGGAAACCATCAGGGGAACACACTCTCCTTACTTATACTGTTCATCTGGTAACATGTCCCGTCTGTATAAAACCATCAGGGGAACACACTCTCCTCACTTATACTTTTCACCTGGTAACATGTCCCATGTATATTAAACCCTCAGGGGAACACACTCTCCTCAATTATACTTTTCACCTGGTAACATGTCCCGTCTGTATAAAACCATCAGGGGAACACACTCTCCACACTTATAATGTTCACTTGGTAACATGTCCCGTGTGTATTAAACCATCAGGGGAACATACTCTCCTCACTTAAACTGTTCACCTGGTGATATGTCCTGTGTATATTAAACCATCAAGGGAACACACTCTCCTCACTTATACTGTTCACCTGGTAACATGTCCCGTTTGTATTAAACCATCAAGGGAACACACTCTCCTCACTTATACTGCTCACCTGGTAACATGTCCTGTGTATATTAACCCATCAGGGGAACACACTCTCCTCACTGATACTGTTCACCTGGTAACATGTCCCATGTATATTAAACAATCAGGGGAACACACTCTGCTCACTTATACTTTTCACCTGGTAACATGTCCCTTGTTTGTTAAACCATCAGGGGGACACACTCTCCTCACTTATCGAGTTCACCTGGTAACATGTCCCATGTATATTAAACCCTCAGGGGAACACACTCTGCTCACTTATACTGTTCACCTGGTAACATGACCCGTGTGTATTAAACAATCAGCGGAACACACTCTCCTCACTTATACTGCTCACCTGGTAACATGTCCCGTGTGTATTAAACCATCAGGGGAACACACTCTCCTCACTTACACTGTTCACCTGGTAACATGTCCCGTGTGCATTAAACAATCAGGGGAACACACTCTGCTCACTTATACTGTTCACCTGGTAACATGTCCCTTGTATGTAAAACCATCAGGGGGACACACTCTCCTCACTTATGGAGTTCACCTGGTAACATGTCCCGTGTATGTTAAACCATCAGGGGAACACACTCTCCTCACTTATACTGTTCACCTGGTAACATGTCCCGTGTATATTAAACCATCAGGGGAACACACTCTCCTCACTTATACTGTTCACCTGGTAACATGTCCTGTGTACATTAAACAATCAGGGGAACATACTCTCCTCACTTATACTGTTCACCTGGTAACATGTCCTGTGCCTATTAAACAATCAGGAGAACACACTCTTCTCACTTATACTTTTCACCTGGTAACATGTCCCGTGTACATTAAACAATCAGGGGAAGACACTCTCCTCACTTATACTGTTCACCTGGTAACATGTCCTGTGTACATTAAACAATCAGGGGAACATACTCTCCTCACTTATACTGTTCACCTGGTAACATGTCCTGTGTATATTAAACAATCAGGGGAACACTCTCTCCTCACTTATACTGTTCACCTGGTAACATGTCCTGTGTCTATTAAACAATCAGGGGAACACTCTCTCCTCACTTATACTGTTCACCTGGTAACATGTCCTGCGTCTATTAAACAATCAGGGGAACACACTCTCCTCACTTATACTGTTCACCTGGTAACATGTCCTGTGTCTATTAAACAATCAGTGGAACACACTCTCCTCACTTATACTGTTCACCTGGTGACATGTCCCGTGTGTATTAAACAATCAGGGGAACACATTCTCCTCACTTATACTGTTCACCTGGTAACATGTCTTGTGTGTATTAAACAATCAGGGGAACAAATTCTCCTCACTTATACTGTTCAGCTGGTGACATGTCCCGTTTGTATTAAACCCTCAGGGGAACACGCTCTCCTCACTTATTCTGTTAACCTGGTAACATGTCCCGTGTGTATTAAACCATCAGGGGAACACACTCTCCTCACCTATACTGTTCACCTGGTATCATGTCCTGGGTGTATTAAACAATCAGGGGAACATACTCTCCACACTTATAATGTTCACCTGGTAACATGTCCCGTCTGTATTAAACCATCAGTGGAAAACACTCTCCTCACTTATACTGTTCACCTGGTAACATGTCCCGTCTGTATTAAACCATCAGGGGAACACACTCTCCACACTTATAATGTTCACCTGGTAACATGTCCCGTCTGTATTAAACCATCAGTGGAAAACACTCTCCTCACTTATAATGTTCATCTGGTAACATGTCCCGTGTGTAGGAAACCATCAGGGGAACACACTCTCCTTACTTATACTTTTCATCTGGTAACATGTCCCGTGTGTATAAAACCATCAGGGGAACACACTCTCCTCACTCATACTTTTCACCTGGTAACATGTCCCATGTATATTAAACCCTCAGGGGAACACACTCTCCTCAATTATACTTTTCACCTGGTAACACGTCCCGTCTGTATAAAACCATCAGGGGAACACACTCTCCACACTTATAATGTTCACTTGGTAACATGTCCCGTGTGTATTAAACCATCAGGGGAACATACTCTCCTCACTTAAACTGTTCACCTGGTGATATGTCCTGTGTATATTAAACCATCAAGGGAACACACTCTCCTCACTTATACTGTTCACCTGGTAACATGTCCTGTGCGTATTAAACCATCAAGGGAACACACTCTCCTCACTTATACTGCTCACCTGGTAACATGTCCTGTGTATATTAACCCATCAGGGGAACACACTCTCCTCACTTATACTGTTCACCTGGTAACATGTCCCATGTATGTTAAACAATCAGGGGAACACACTCTGCTCACTTATACTTTTCACCTGGTAACATGTCCCTTGTATGTTAAACCATCAGGGGGACACACTCTCCTCACTTATCGAGTACACCTGGTAACATGTCCCATGTATATTAAACCCTCAGGGGAACACACTCTGCTCACTTATACTGTTCACCTGGTAACATGACCCGTGTGTATTAAACAATCAGCGGAACACACTCTCCTCACTTATACTGCTCACCTGGTAACATGTCCCGTGTGTATTAAACCATCAGGGGAACACACTCTCCTCACTTACACTGTTCACCTGGTAACATGTCCCGTGTGCATTAAACAATCAGGGGAACACACTCTGCTCACTTATACTGTTCACCTGGTAACATGTCCCTTGTATGTAAAACCATCAGGGGGACACACTCTCCTCACTTATGGAGTTCACTTGGTAACATGTCCCGTGTATGTTAAACCATCAAGGGAGCACACTCTCCTCACTTATACTGTTCACCTGGTAACATGTCCCGTGTGTATTAAACCATCAGGGGAACACACTCTCCTCACTTATACTGTTCACCTGGTAACATGTCCCGTGTATATTAAACCATCAGGGGAACACACTCTCCTCACTTATACTGTTCACCTGGTAACATGTCCTGTGTACATTAAACAATCAGGGGAACATACTCTCCTCACTTATACTGTTCACCTGGTAACATGTCCTGTGTCTATTAAACAATCAGGAGAACACACTCTTCTCACTTATACTTTTCACCTGGTAACATGTCCCGTGTACATTAAACAATCAGGGGAACATACTCTCCTCACTAATACTGTTCACCTGGTAACTTGTCCTGTGTACATTAAACAATCAGGGGAACATACTCTCCTCACTAATACTGTTCACCTGGTAACATGTCCTGTGTATATTAAACAATCAGGGGAACACTCTCTCCTCACTTATACTGTTCACCTGGTAACATGTCCTGTGTCTATTAAACAATCAGGGGAACACATTCTCCTCACTTATACTGTTCAGCTGGTGACATGTCCCGTTTGTATTAAACCCTCAGGGGAACACGCTCTCCTCACTTATTCTGTTAACCAGGTAACATGTCCCGTGTACATTAAACAATCAGGGGAACACACTCTCCTCACTTATACTGTTCACCTGGTAACATGTCCCGTGTGCATTAAACAATCAGGGGAACATACTCTCCTCACTTAGACATTTCACCTGGTAACATGTCCTCTGTATATTAAACCATCAGGGGAACACACTCTCCTCACTTATACGTTTCACCTGGTAACATGTCCAAAGTGCATTAAACAATCAGGGGAACACACTCTCCTCACTTATACTGTTCACCTGGTAACATTTCCCGTGTGCATTAAACCATCAAAGGAACACACTCTCCTCACTTATACTGTTTATCTGGTAACGTGGTCCATGTATATTAAACCATCAGGGGAACACACTCTCCTCACTTATACTGTTTATCTGGTAACGTGGTCCATGTATATTAAACCATCAGGGGAACACATTCTCCTCACTTACACTGTTCACCTGGAAACATGTCCCGCGTATATTAATCAATCAGGGGAACACACTCTGCTCACTTATACTGTTCACCTGGCAACATGTCCCGTGTGTATTAAACAATCAGGGGAACACACTCTCCTCACTTATACTGTTCACCTGGTAACATGTCCCGTGTGTATTAAACAATCAGGGGAACACACTCTCCTCACTTATACTGTTCACCTGGTAACATGTCCCGTATGTATTAAACAATCAGGGGAACACACTCGCCTCACTTATACTGTTCATCTGGTAACATGTCCCGTGTGTATTAAACAATCAGGGGACCACACTCTCCTCACTTATACTGTTCACCTGGTAACATGTCCCGTGTCTATTAAACAATCAGGGGAACACACTCTCCTCACTTATACTGTTCACCTGGTAACATGTCCAATGTGCATTAAACAATCAGGGGAACACACTCTCCTCACTTATACTGTTCACCTGGTAACATGTCCTGTGTCTATTAAACAATCAGGGGAACACACTCTCCTCACTTATACTGTTCACCTGGTAACATGTCCCGTGTGTATTAAACCATCAGGGGAACACAGTCTCCTCACTTATAATGTAGAACTGGTGACATGTCCCATGTATATTAAACCATCATGGGAACACACTCACCTCACTTATACTGTTCACCTGGTGACATGTCCCATTTATATTAAATCATCAGGGGAACACACTCACCTCACTTATACGGTTCACCTGGTAACATGTCCCGTGTGCATTAAACCATCAGGGGAACACACTCTCCTCACTTATACTGTTTATCTGGTAACATGTCCCATGTATATTAAACCATCAGGGGAACACACTCTCCTCACTTACACTGTTCACCTGGTAACATGTCCCGTGTATATTAAACAATCAGGGAAACAAACTCTCCTCAGTTATACTGTTCACCTGGTAACATGTCCTGTGCGTATTAAACAATCAGGGGAACACACTCTCCTCACTTATACTGTTCACCTGGTAACATGTCCCGTGTCTATTAAACAATCAGGGGAACACACTCTCCTCACTTATACTGTTCACCTGGTAACATGTCCCGTGTGCATTAAACCATCAGGGGAACACACTCTCCTCACTTATAATGTAGACCTGGTGACATGTCCCATGTATATTAAACCATCATGGGAACATACTCACCTCACTTATGCTGTTCACCTGGTGACATGTCCCGTTTATATTAAATCATCAGGGGAACACACTCACCTCACTTATACTGTTCACCTGGTAACATGTCCTGTGCATATTAAACCATGAGGGGAACACACTCTCCTCACTGATACTGTTCACCTGGTAACATGTCCTGTGTCTATTAAACAATCAGGGGAACACACTCTTCTCACTTATACTGTTCACCTGGTAACATGTCCCGTGTACATTAAACAATCAGGGGAACATACTCTCCTCACTTATACTGTTCACCTGGTAACATGTCCCGTGTCTATTAAACAATCAGTGAAACACACTCTCCTCACTTATACTGTTCACCTGGTGACATGTCCCGTGTGTATTAAACAATCAGG
Organism: Heterodontus francisci; assembly: GCF_036365525.1. Classification (NCBI taxonomy): domain Eukaryota; kingdom Metazoa; phylum Chordata; class Chondrichthyes; order Heterodontiformes; family Heterodontidae; genus Heterodontus; species Heterodontus francisci. The sequence goes on along the minus strand of NW_027140423.1, from coordinate 1,573,718 downwards.
GGAACACATTCTCCTCACTTATACTGTTCAGCTGGTGACATGTCCCGTTTGTATTAAACCCTCAGGGGAACACGCTCTCCTCACTTATTCTGTTCACCAGGTAACATGTCCCGTGTACATTAAACAATCAGGGGAACACACTCTCCTCACTTATACTGTTCACCTGGTAACATGTCCTGTGTCTATTAAACAATCCGTGGAACACACTCTCCTCACTTCTATTGTTCACCTGGTAACATGTCCCGTGTATATTAAACAATCAGGGGAACACATTCGCCTCACTTATACTGTTCACCTGGTAACATGTCCCGTGTATATTAAACAATCAGGGGAACACATTCGCCTCACTTATACTGTTCACCTGGTAACATGTCCCGTGTATATTAAACAATCAGGGGAACACATTCGCCTCACTTATACTGTTCACCTGGTAACATGTCCCGTGTATATTAAACAATCAGGGAAACAAACTCTCCTCAGTTATACTGTTCACCTGGTAACATGTCCTGTGCGTATTAAACAATCGGGAACACACTCTCCTCACTTATACTGTTCACCTGGTAACATGTCCCGTGTATATTAAACCATCATGGGAACACACTCTCCTCACTTATACTGTTCACCTGGTGACATGTCCCGTGTGTATTAAACAATCAGGGGAACACATTCTCCTCACTTATACTGTTCAGCTGGTGACATGTCACGTTTGTATTAAACAATCAGGGGAACACATTCTCCTCACTTATACTGTTCACCTGGTAACATGTCTTGTGTGTATTAAACAATCAGGGGAACACATTCTCCTCACTTATACTGTTCAGCTGGTGACATGTCCCGTTTGTATTAATCCCTCAGGGGAACACGCTCTCCTCACTTATTCTGTTCACCAGGTAACATGTCCCGTGTACATTAAACAATCAGGGGAACAAACTCTCCTCAGTTATACTGTTCACCTGGTAACATGTCCCGTGTGTATTAAACAATCAGGTGAACATACTCTCCTCACTTAGACATTTCACCTGGTAACATGTCCTGTGTATATTAAACCATCAGGGAAACACACTCTCCTCACTTATCCTTTTCACCTGGTAACATGTCCAAAGTGCATTAAACAATCAGAGGCCACACTCTCCTCATTATACTGTTCACCTGGTCACATGTCCCGTGTGCATTAAACCATCAGGGGAACACACTCTCATCACTTATAATGTTCACTTGGTAACATGTCCCGTGTGTATTAAACCATCAGGGGAACATACTCTCCTCACTTAAACTGTTCACCTGGTGATATGTCCTGTGTATATTAAACCATCAAGGGAACACACTCTCCTCACTTATACTGTTCACCTGGTAACATGTCCTGTGCGTATTAAACCATCAAGGGAACACACTCTCCTCACTTATACTGCTCACCTGGTAACATGTCCTGTGTATATTAACCCATCAGGGGAACACACTCTCCTCACTTATACTGTTCACCTGGTAACATGTCCCATGTATGTTAAACAATCAGGGGAACACACTCTGCTCACTTATACTTTTCACCTGGTAACATGTCCCTTGTATGTTAAACCATCAGGGGGACACACTCTCCTCACTTATCGAGTACACCTGGTAACATGTCCCATGTATATTAAACCCTCAGGGGAACACACTCTGCTCACTTATACTGTTCACCTGGTAACATGACCCGTGTGTATTAAACAATCAGCGGAACACACTCTCCTCACTTATACTGCTCACCTGGTAACATGTCCCGTGTGTATTAAACCATCAGGGGAACACACTCTCCTCACTTACACTGTTCACCTGGTAACATGTCCCGTGTGCATTAAACAATCAGGGGAACACACTCTGCTCACTTATACTGTTCACCTGGTAACATGTCCCTTGTATGTAAAACCATCAGGGGGACACACTCTCCTCACTTATGGAGTTCACTTGGTAACATGTCCCGTGTATGTTAAACCATCAAGGGAGCACACTCTCCTCACTTATACTGTTCACCTGGTAACATGTCCCGTGTGTATTAAACCATCAGGGGAACACACTCTCCTCACTTATACTGTTCACCTGGTAACATGTCCCGTGTATATTAAACCATCAGGGGAACACACTCTCCTCACTTATACTGTTCACCTGGTAACATGTCCTGTGTACATTAAACAATCAGGGGAACATACTCTCCTCACTTATACTGTTCACCTGGTAACATGTCCTGTGTCTATTAAACAATCAGGAGAACACACTCTTCTCACTTATACTTTTCACCTGGTAACATGTCCCGTGTACATTAAACAATCAGGGGAACATACTCTCCTCACTAATACTGTTCACCTGGTAACTTGTCCTGTGTACATTAAACAATCAGGGGAACATACTCTCCTCACTAATACTGTTCACCTGGTAACATGTCCTGTGTATATTAAACAATCAGGGGAACACTCTCTCCTCACTTATACTGTTCACCTGGTAACATGTCCTGTGTCTATTAAACAATCAGGGGAACACATTCTCCTCACTTATACTGTTCAGCTGGTGACATGTCCCGTTTGTATTAAACCCTCAGGGGAACACGCTCTCCTCACTTATTCTGTTAACCAGGTAACATGTCCCGTGTACATTAAACAATCAGGGGAACACACTCTCCTCACTTATACTGTTCACCTGGTAACATGTCCCGTGTGCATTAAACAATCAGGGGAACATACTCTCCTCACTTAGACATTTCACCTGGTAACATGTCCTCTGTATATTAAACCATCAGGGGAACACACTCTCCTCACTTATACTTTTCACCTGGTAACATGTCCAAAGTGCATTAAACAATCAGGGGAACACACTCTCCTCACTTATACTGTTCACCTGGTAACATTTCCCGTGTGCATTAAACCATCAGGGGAACACACTCTCCTCACTTATACTGTTTATCTGGTAACGTGGTCCATGTATATTAAACCATCAGGGCAACACACTCTCCTCACTTATACTGTTTATCTGGTAACGTGGTCCATGTATATTAAACCATCAGGGGAACACATTCTCCTCACTTACACTGTTCACCTGGAAACATGTCCCGCGTATATTAATCAATCAGGGGAACACACTCTGCTCACTTATACTGTTCACCTGGCAACATGTCCCGTGTGTATTAAACAATCAGGGAACACACTCTCCTCACTTATACTGTTCACCTGGTAACATGTCCCGTGTGTATTAAACAATCAGGGGAACACACTCTCCTCACTTATACTGTTCACCTGGTAACATGTCCCGTATGTATTAAACAATCAGGGGAACACACTCGCCTCACTTATACTGTTCACCTGGTAACATGTCCCGTGTGTATTAAACAATCAGGGGACCACACTCTCCTCACTTATACTGTTCACCTGGTAACATGTCCCGTGTCTATTAAACAATCAGGGGAACACACTCTCCTCACTTATACTGTTCACCTGGTAACATGTCCAATGTGCATTAAACAATCAGGGGAACACACTCTCCTCACTTATACTGTTCACCTGGTAACATGTCCTGTGTCTATTAAACAATCAGGGGAACACACTCTCCTCACTTATACTGTTCACCTGGTAACATGTCCCGTGTGTATTAAACCATCAGGGGAACACAGTCTCCTCACTTATAATGTAGAACTGGTGACATGTCCCATGTATATTAAACCATCATGGGAACACACTCACCTCACTTATACTGTTCACCTGGTGACATGTCCCATTTATATTAAATCATCAGGGAAACACACTCACCTCACTTATACGGTTCACCTGGTAACATGTCCCGTGTGCATTAAACCATCAGGGGAACACACTCTCCTCACTTATACTGTTTATCTGGTAACATGTCCCATGTATATTAAACCATCAGGGGAACACACTCTCCTCACTTACACTGTTCACCTGGTAACATGTCCCGTGTATATTAAACAATCAGGGAAACAAACTCTCCTCAGTTATACTGTTCACCTGGTAACATGTCCTGTGCGTATTAAACAATCAGGGGAACACACTCTCCTCACTTATACTGTTCACCTGGTAACATGTCCCGTGTCTATTAAACAATCAGGGGAACACACTCTCCTCACTTATACTGTTCACCTGGTAACATGTCCCGTGTGCATTAAACCATCAGGGGAACACACTCTCCTCACTTATAATGTAGACCTGGTGACATGTCCCATGTATATTAAACCATCATGGGAACATACTCACCTCACTTATGCTGTTCACCTGGTGACATGTCCCGTTTATATTAAATCATCAGGGGAACACACTCACCTCACTTATACTGTTCACCTGGTAACATGTCCTGTGCATATTAAACCATGAGGGGAACACACTCTCCTCACTGATACTGTTCACCTGGTAACATGTCCTGTGTCTATTAAACAATCAGGGGAACACACTCTTCTCACTTATACTGTTCACCTGGTAACATGTCCCGTGTACATTAAACAATCAGGGGAACATACTCTCCTCACTTATACTGTTCACCTGGTAACATGTCCCGTGTCTATTAAACAATCAGTGAAACACACTCTCCTCACTTATACTGTTCACCTGGTGACATGTCCCGTGTGTATTAAACAATCAGGGGAACACATTCTCCTCACTTATACTGTTCAGCTGGTGACATGTCCCGTTTGTATTAAACCCTCAGGGGAACACGCTCTCCTCACTTATTCTGTTCACCAGGTAACATGTCCCGTGTACATTAAACAATCAGGGGAACACACTCTCCTCACTTATACTGTTCACCTGGTAACATGTCCTGTGTCTATTAAACAATCAGTGGAACACACTCTCCTCACTTCTATTGTTCACCTGGTAACATGTCCCGTGTATATTAAACAATCAGGGGAACACATTCGCCTCACTTATACTGTTCACCTGGTAACATGTCCCGTGTATATTAAACAATCAGGGGAACACATTCGCCTCACTTATACTGTTCACCTGGTAACATGTCCCGTGTATATTAAACAATCAGGGGAACACATTCGCCTCACTTATACTGTTCACCTGGTAACATGTCCCGTGTATATTAAACAATCAGGGAAACAAACTCTCCTCAGTTATACTGTTCACCTGGTAACATGTCCTGTGCGTATTAAACAATCGGGAACACACTCTCCTCACTTATACTGTTCACCTGGTAACATGTCCCGTGTATATTAAACCATCATGGGAACACACTCTCCTCACTTATACTGTTCACCTGGTGACATGTCCCGTGTGTATTAAACAATCAGGGGAACACATTCTCCTCACTTATACTGTTCAGCTGGTGACATGTCACGTTTGTATTAAACAATCAGGGGAACACATTCTCCTCACTTATACTGTTCACCTGGTAACATGTCTTGTGTGTATTAAACAATCAGGGGAACACATTCTCCTCACTTATACTGTTCAGCTGGTGACATGTCCCGTTTGTATTAATCCCTCAGGGGAACACGCTCTCCTCACTTATTCTGTTCACCAGGTAACATGTCCCGTGTACATTAAACAATCAGGGGAACAAACTCTCCTCAGTTATACTGTTCACCTGGTAACATGTCCCGTGTGTATTAAACAATCAGGTGAACATACTCTCCTCACTTAGACATTTCACCTGGTAACATGTCCTGTGTATATTAAACCATCAGGGAAACACACTCTCCTCACTTATCCTTTTCACCTGGTAACATGTCCAAAGTGCATTAAACAATCAGAGGCCACACTCTCCTCATTATACTGTTCACCTGGTCACATGTCCCGTGTGCATTAAACCATCAGGGGAACACACTCTCATCACTTATAGTGTTCACCTGGTAACATGTCCTGTGTATCTTAAACCATCAGGGGAACACACTCTCCTCACTTATAGTGTTCACCTGGTAACATGTCCTGTGTATCTTAAACCAGCAGGGGAACACACTCTCCTCACTTATACTGTTCACCTGGTAACATGTCCCGTTTGTATTATACCATCAAGGGAACACACTCTCCTCACTTATACTGCTCACCTGGTAACATGTCCTGTGTATATTAACCCATCAGGGGAACACACTCTCCTCACTTATACAGTTCACCTGGTAACATGTCCCATGTATATTAAACAATCAGGGGAACACACTCTGCTCACTTATACTTTTCACCTGGTAACATGTCCCTTGTATTTTAAACCATCAGGGGGACACACTCTCCTCACTTATCGAGTTCACCTGGTAACATGTCCCATGTATATTAAACCCTCAGGGGAACACACTCTGCTCACTTATACTGTTCACCTGGTAACATGACCCGTGTGTATTAAACAATCAGCGGAACACACTCTCCTCACTTATACTGCTCACCTGGTAACATGTCCCGTGTGTATTAAACCATCAGGGGAACACACTCTCCTCACTTACACTGTTCACCTGGTAACATGTCCCGTGTGCATTAAACAATCAGGGGAACACACTCTGCTCACTTATACTGTTCACCTGGTAACATGTCCCTTGTATGTAAAACCATCAGGGGGACACACTCTCCTCACTTATGGAGTTCACCTGGTAACATGTCCCGTGTATGTTAAACCATCAAGGGAGCACACTCTCCTCACTTATACTGTTCACCTGGTAACATGTCCCGTGTGTATTAAACCATCAGGGGAACACACTCTCCTCATTTATACTGTTCACCTGGTAACATGTCCCGTGTATATTAAACCATCAGGGGAACACACTCTCCTCACTTATACTGTTCACCTGGTAACATGTCCTGTGTACATTAAACAATCAGGGGAACATACTCTCCTCACTTATACTTTTCACCTGGTAACATGTCCTGTGTCTATTAAACAATCAGGGGAACACACTCTTCTCACTTTTACTTTTCACCTGGTAACATGTCCCGTGTACATTAAACAATCAGGGGAACACACTCTCCTCACTTATACTGTTCACCTGGTAACATGTCCTGTGTACATTAAACAATCAGGGGAACATACTCTCCTCACTTATACTGTTCACCTGGTAACATGTCCTGTGTATATTAAACAATCAGGGGAACACACTCTCCTCACTTATACTGTTCACCTGGTAACATGTCCTGTGTCTATTAAACAATCAGGGGAACATACTCTCCTCACTTATACTGTTCACCTGGTAACATGTCCTGTGTCTATTAAACAATCAGGGGAACACACTCTTCTCACTTATACTGTTCACCTGGTAACATGTCCCGTGTACATTAAACTATCAGGGGAACACACTCTCCTCACTTATACTGTTCACCTGGTAACATGTCCTGTGTCTATTAAACAATCAGTGGAACACACTCTCCTCACTTATACTGTTCACCTGGTGACATGTCCCGTGTGTATTAAACATCAGGGGAACACATTCTCCTCACTTATACTGTTCACCTGGTAACATGTCTTGTGTGTATTAAACAATCAGGGGAACACATTCTCCTCACTTATACTGTTCAGCTGGTGACATGTCCCGTTTGTATTAAACCCTCAGGGGAACACGCTCTCCTCACTTATTCTGTTAAATAGGTAACATGTCCCGTGTACATTAAACAATCAGGGGAACACACTCTCCTCACTTATACTGTTCACCTGGTAACATGTCCCGTGTGCATTAAACAATCAGGGGAACATACTCTCCTCACTTAGACATTTCACCTGGTAACATGTCCTCTGTATATTAAACCATCAGGGGAACACACTCTCCTCACTTATACTTTTCACCTGGTAACATGTCCAAAGTGCATTAAACAATCAGGGGAACACACTCTCCTCACTTATACTGTTCACCTGGTAACATTTCCCGTGTGCATTAAACCATCAGGGGAACACACTCTCCTCACTTATACTGTTTATCTGGTAACGTGGTCCATGTATATTAAACCATCAGGGGAACACACTCTCCTCACTTATACTGTTTATCTGGTAACGTGGTCCATGTATATTAAACCATCAGGGGAACACATTCTCCTCACTTACACTGTTCACCTGGAAACATGTCCCGCGTATATTAAACAATCAGGGGAACACACTCTGCTCACTTATACTGTTCACCTGGTAACATGTCCCGTGTGTATTAAACAATCAGGGGAACACACTCTCCTCACTTATACTGTTCACCTGGTAACATGTCCCGTGTGTATTAAACAATCAGGGGAACACACTCACCTCACTTATACTGTTCACCTGGTAACATGTCCCGTGTGTATTAAACAATCAGGGGAACACACTCGCCTCACTTATACTGTTCACCTGGTAACATGTCCCGTGTGTATTAAACAATCAGGGGACCACACTCTCCTCACTTATACTGTTCACCTGGTAACATGTCCCGTGTCTATTAAACAATCAGGGGAACACACTCTCCTCACTTATACTGTTCACCTGGTAACATGTCCCGTGTGTATTAAACAATCAGGGGAACACACTCTCCTCACTTATACTGTTCACCTGGTAACATGTCCCGTGTGTATTAAACAATCAGGGGAACACACTCACCTCACTTATACTGTTCACCTGGTAACATGTCCCGTGTGTATTAAACCATCAGGGGAACACAGTCTCCTCACTTATAATGTAGACCTGGTGACATGTCCCATGTATATTAAACCATCATGGGAACACACTCACCTCACTTATACTGTTCACCTGGTGACATGTCCCATTTATATTAAATCATCAGGGGAACACACTCACCTCACTTATACGGTTCACCTGGTAACATGTCCCGTGTGCATTAAACCATCAGGGGAACACACTCTCCTCACTTATACTGTTTATCTGGTAACATGTCCCATGTATATTAAACCATCAGGGGAACACACTCTCCTCACTTACACTGTTCACCTGGTAACATGTCCCGTGTATATTAAACAATCAGGGAAACAAACTCTCCTCAGTTATACTGTTCACCTGGTAACATGTCCTGTGCGTATTAAACAATCAGGGGAACACACTCTCCTCACTTATACTGTTCACCTGGTATCATGTCCCGTGTCTATTAAACAATCAGGGGAACACACTCTCCTCACTTATACTGTTCACCTGGTAACATGTCCCGTGTATATTAAACCATCATTGGAACATACTCACCTCACTTATGCTGTTCACCTGGTGACATGTCCCGTTTATATTAAATCATCAGGGGAACACACTCACCTCACTTACACTGTTCACCTGGTAACATGTCCTGTGTCTATTAAACAATCAGTGGAACACACTCTTCTCACTTATACTGTTCACCTGGTAACATGTCCTGTGCATATTAAACCATGAGGGGAACACACTCTCCTCACTTATACTGTTCACCTGGTAACATGTCCTGTGTCTATTAAACAATCAGGGGAACACACTCTTCTCACTTATAATGTTCACCTGGTAACATGTCCCGTGTACATTAAACAGTCAGGGGAACATACTCTCCTCACTTATACTGTTCACCTGGTAACATGTCCCGTGTCTATTAAACAATCAGTGAAACACACTCTCCTCACTTATACTGTTCACCTGGTGACATGTCCCGTGTGTATTAAACCATCAGGGGAACACATTCTCCTCACTTATACTGTTCAGCTGGTGACATGTCCCGTTTGTATTAAACCCTCAGGGGAACACGCTCTCCTCACTTATTCTGTTCACCAGGTAACATGTCCCGTGTACATTAAACAATCAGGGGAACACACTCTCCTCACTTATACTGTTCACCTGGTAACATGTCCTGTGTCTATTAAACAATCAGTGGAACACACTCTCCTCACTTATATTGTTCACCTGGTAACATGTCCCGTGTATATTAAACAATCAGGGGAACACATTCGCCTCACTTATACTGTTCACCTGGTAACATGTCCCGTGTATATTAAACAATCAGGGGAACACATTCGCCTCACTTATACTGTTCACCTGGTAACATGTCCCGTGTATATTAAACAATCAGGGGAACACATTCGCCTCACTTATACTGTTCACCTGGTAACATGTCCCGTGTATATTAAACAATCAGGGAAACAAACTCTCCTCAGTTATGCTGTTCACCTGGTAACATGTCCTGTGCGTATTAAACAATCGGGAACACACTCTCCTCACTTATACTGTTCACCTGGTAACATGTCCCGTGTATATTAAACCATCATGGGAACACTCTCTCCTCACTTATACTGTTCACCTGGTGACATGTCCCGTGTGTATTAAACAATCAGGGGAACACATTCTCCTCACTTATACTGCTCAGCTGGTGACATGTCCCGTTTGTATTAAACAATCAGGGGAACACATTCTCCTCACTTATACTGTTCACCCGGTAACATGTCTTGTGTGTATTAAACAATCAGGGGAACACATTCTCCTCACTTATACTGTTCAGCTGGTGACATGTCCCGTTTGTATTAATCCCTCAGGGGAACACGCTCTCCTCACTTATTCTGTTCACCAGGTAACATGTCCCGTGTACATTAAACAATCAGGGGAACAAACTCTCCTCAGTTATACTGTTCACCAGGTAACATGTCCCGTGTGTATTAAACAATCAGGTGAACATACTCTCCTCACTTAGACATTTCACCTGGTAACATGTCCTGTGTATATTAAAACATCAGGGGAACACACTCTCCTCACTTATCCTTTTCACCTGGTAACATGTCCAAAGTGCATTAAACAATCAGGGGCCACACTCTCCTCACTTATACTGTTCACCTGGTCACATGTCCCGTGTGCATTAAACCATCAGGGGAACACACTCTCCTCACTTATACTGTTTATCTGGTAACGTGTCCCATGTATATTAAACCATCAGGGGAACACATTCTCCTCACTTACACTGTTCACCTGGAAACATGTCCCGCGTATATTAAACAATCAGGGGAACACACTCTCCTCACTTATACTGTTCACCTGGTAACATGTCCCGTGTGTATTAAACAATCAGGGGAACACACTCTCCTCACTTATGCTGTTCACCTGGTAACATGTCCCGTGTGTATTAAACAATCAGGGGAACACAATCTCCTCACTTATACTGTTCACCTGGTAACATGTCCCGTGTATATTAAACAATCAGGGGAACACATTCGCCTCACTTATACTGTTCACCTGGTAACATGTCCCGTGTACATTAAACAGTCAGGGGAACATACTCTCCTCACTTATACTGTTCACCTGGTAACATGTCCCGTGTCTATTAAACAATCAGTGAAACACACTCTCCTCACTTATACTGTTCACCTGGTGACATGTCCCGTGTGTATTAAACAATCAGGGGAACACATTCTCCTCACTTATACTGTTCAGCTGGTGACATGTCCCGTTTGTATTAAACCCTCAGGGGAACACGCTCTCCTCACTTATTCTGTTCACCAGGTAACATGTCCCGTGTACATTAAACAATCAGGGGAACACACTCTCCTCACTTATACTGTTCACCTGGTAACATGTCCTGTGTCTATTAAACAATCAGTGGAACACACTCTCCTCACTTATATTGTTCACCTGGTAACATGTCCCGTGTATATTAAACAATCAGGGGAACACATTCGCCTCACTTATACTGTTCACCTGGTAACATGTCCCGTGTATATTAAACAATCAGGGGAACACATTCGCCTCACTTATACTGTTCACCTGGTAACATGTCCCGTGTATATTAAACAATCAGGGGAACACATTCGCCTCACTTATACTGTTCACCTGGTAACATGTCCCGTGTATATTAAACAATCAGGGAAACAAACTCTCCTCAGTTATACTGTTCACCTGGTAACATGTCCTGTGCGTATTAAACAATCGGGAACACACTCTCCTCACTTATACTGTTCACCTGGTAACATGTCCCGTGTATATTAAACCATCATGGGAACACACTCTCCTCACTTATACTGTTCACCTGGTGACAAGTCCCGTGTGTATTAAACAATCAGGGGAACACATTCTCCTCACTTATACTTCTCAGCTGGTGACATGTCCCGTTTGTATTAAACAATCAGGGGAACACATTCTCCTCACTTATACTGTTCACCTGGTAACATGTCCCGTGTGTATTAAACAATCAGGTGAACATATTCTCCTCACTTAGACATTTCACCTGGTAACATGTCCTGTGTATATTAAACCATCAATGGAACACACTCTCCTCACTTATCCTTTTCACCTGGTAACATGTCCAAAGTGCATTAAACAATCAGGGGCCACACTCTCCTCACTTATACTGTTCACCTGGTCACATGTCCCGTGTGCATTAAACCATCAGGGGAACACACTCTCCTCACTTATACTGTTTATCTGGTAACGTGTCCCATGTATATTAAACCATCAGGGGAACACATTCTCCTCACTTACACTGTTCACCTGGAAACATGTCCCGCGTATATTAAACAATCAGGGGAACACACTCTCCTCACTTATACTGTTCACCTGGTAACATGTCCCGTGTGTATTAAACAATCAGGGGAACACACTCTCCTCACTTATACTGTTCACCTGGTAACATGTCCCGTGTGTATTAAACAATCAGGGGAACACACTCTCCTCACTTATACTGTTCACCTGGTAACATGTCCCGTGTATATTCAACCATCAGAATAACACACTCTCCTCACTTATACTGTTCACCTGGTAACATGTCCCGTGTGTATTAAACAATCAGGGGAACACATTCTCCTCACTTATACTGTTCACCTGGTAACATGTCCCGTGTATATTCAACCATTAGAATAACACACTCTCCTCAGTTATACTGTTCACCTGGTAACATGTCCTGTGTCTATTAAACAATCAGGGGAACACACTCTCCTCACTTATACTGTTCACCTGGTAACATGTCCCGTGTGTATTAAACCATCAGGGGAACACAGTCTCCTCACTTATAATGTAGACCTGGTGACATGTCCCATGTATATTAAACCATCATGGGAACACACTCACCTCACTTATACTGTTCACCTGGTGACATGTCCCGTTTACATTAAATCATCAGGGGAACACACTCTCCTCACTTATACTGTTCACCTGGTAACATGTCCCGTGTGCATTAAACCATCAGGGGAACACACTCTCCTCACTTATACTGTTCACCTGGTAACATGTCCAATGTGCATTAAACAATCAGGGGCACACACTCTCCTCACTTATACTGTTCACCTGGTAACATGTCCCGTGTGTATTAAAACATCAGGGGAACATACTCACCTCACTTATACGGTTCACCTGGTAACATGTCCCGTGTGCATTAAACCATCAGGGGAACACACTCTCCTCACTTATACTGTTTATCTGGTAACATGTCCCATGTATATTAAACCATCAGGGGAACACACTCTCCTCACTTACACTGTTCACCTGGTAACATGTCCCGTGTATATTAAACAATCAGGGAAACAAACTCTCCTCACTTATACTGTTCACCTGGTAACATATCCCGTGTCTATTAAACAATCAGGGGAACACACTCTCCTCACTTATACTGTTCACCTGGTAACATGTCCCGTGTGTATTAAACCATCAGGGGAACACACTCACCTCACTTATACTGTTCACCTGGTGACATGTCCCGTTTATATTAAATCATCAGGGGAACACACTCACCTCATTTATACTGTTCACCTGGTAACATGTCCCGTTTATATTAAACCATCAGGGGAACACACTCTCCTCACTTTTACTGTTCACCTGGTAACATGTCCCGTGTGTATTAAACATACAGGGGAACACACCTCTCCTCACTTATACTGTACACCAGGTGACATGTCCCGTTTGTATTAAACCATCAGGGGAATACACTCTCTTCACTTATAGAAATCACCTGGTAACATGTCCAATGTATATTAAACCCTCAGGGGAACACGGTCTCCTCACTTACACTGTTCACCTGGTAACATGTCCAATGTGCATTAAACAATCAGGGGAACACACTCTCCTCACTTATACTGTTCACTTGGTAACATGTCCCGTGTATATTAAACAATCAGGGGAACACACTCTCCTCACTTATACTGTTCATCTGGTCACATGTCCCGTTTGTATTAAACCATCAGGGGAACCCACTCTCCTCACTTATACTGTTTATCTGGTAACATGTCCCGTGTATATTAAACAATCAGTGGAACACACTCTCCTCACTTGCACTGTTCACCTCGTAACATGTCCCGTATATATTGAACAATCAGGGGAACACACTCTCCTCACTTATGCTGTTCACCTGGTAACATGTCCCGTGTATATTAAACTATCAGGGGAACGCAGTCTCCTCACTTATTCTGTTCACCTGGTAACATGGCCTGTGTGTATTAAACAATCTGGGGAACACACTCTCCTCACTTATACTGTTCTCCTGGTAACATGTCCCGTGTGTATTAAACAATCAGGGGAACACACTCTCCTCACTTATACTGTTCACCTGGTAACATGTACCGTGTCTATTAAACAATCAGGGGAAAACACTCTCCTCACTTATACTGTTCATCTGGTCACATGTCCCGTGTGCATTAAACCATCAGGGGAACACACTCGCCTCACTTATAGAGTTCACCTGGTAACATGTCCTGTGCATATTAAACCATGAGGGGTACACAGTCTCCTCACTTATACTGTTCACCTGGTGACATGTCCCGTGTGTATTAAAAAATCAGGGGAACACACTCTCCTCACTTATACTGTTCACCTGGTAACATGTCCTGTGTCTATGAAACAATCAGTGGAACACACTCTTCTCACTTATACTGTTCACCTGGTAACATGTCCCGTGTACATTAAACAATCAGGGGAACATACTCTCCTCACTTATACTGTTCACCTGGTAACATGTCCCGTGTACATTAAACAATCAGGGGAACACATTCTCCTCACTTATGCTGTTCAGCTGGTGACATGACCCGTGTGTATTAAACAATCAGGGGAACACATTCTCCTCACTTATACTGTTCAGCTGGTGACATGTCCCGTTTGTATTAAACCCTCAGGGGAACACGCTCTCCTCACTTATTCTGTTCACCATGTAACATGTCCCGTGTACATTAAACAATCAGGGGAACACACTCTCCTCACTTATACTGTTCACCTGGTAACATGTCCTGTGTCTATGAAACAATCAGTGGAACACACTCTTCTCACTTATACTGTTCACCTGGTAACATGTCCCGTGTATATTAAACAATCAGGGAAACAAACTCTCCTCACTTACACTGTTCACCTGGTAACATATCCCGTGTCTATTAAACAATCAGGGGAACACACTCTCCTCACTTATACTGTTCACCTGGTAACATGTCCCGTGTGTATTAAACCATCAGGGGAACACACTCACCTCACTTATACTGTTCACCTGGTGACATGTCCCGTTTATATTAAATCATCAGGGGAACACACTCACCTCATTTATACTGTTCACCTGGTAACATGTCCCGTTTATATTAAACCATCAGGGGAACACACTCTCCTCACTTTTACTGTTCACCTGGTAACATGTCCCGTGTGTATTAAACATACAGGGGAACACACCTCTCCTCACTTATACTGTACACCAGGTGACATGTCCCGTTTGTATTAAACCATCAGGGGAATACACTCTCTTCACTTATAGAAATCACCTGGTAACATGTCCAATGTATATTAAACCCTCAGGGGAACACGGTCTCCTCACTTACACTGTTCACCTGGTAACATGTCCAATGTGCATTAAATAATCAGGGGAACACACTCTCCTCACTTATACTGTTCACTTGGTAACATGTCCCGTGTATATTAAACAATCAGGGGAACACACTCTCCTCACTTATACTGTTCATCTGGTCACATGTCCCGTTTGTATTAAACAATCAGTGGAACACACTCTCCTCACTTATATTGTTCACCTGGTAACATGTCCCGTGTATATTAAACAATCAGGGGAACACATTCGCCTCACTTATACTGTTCACCTGGTAACATGTCCCGTGTATATTAAACAATCAGGGGAACACATTCGCCTCACTTATACTGTTCACCTGGTAACATGTCCCGTGTATATTAAACAATCAGGGGAACACATTCGCCTCACTTATACTGTTCACCTGGTAACATGTCCCGTGTATATTAAACAATCAGGGAAACAAACTCTCCTCAGTTATACTGTTCACCTGGTAACATGTCCTGTGCGTATTAAACAATCGGGAACACACTCTCCTCACTTATACTGTTCACCTGGTAACATGTCCCGTGTATATTAAACCATCATGGGAACACACTCTCCTCACTTATACTGTTCACCTGGTGACAAGTCCCGTGTGTATTAAACAATCAGGGGAACACATTCTCCTCACTTATACTTCTCAGCTGGTGACATGTCCCGTTTGTATTAAACAATCAGGGGAACACATTCTCCTCACTTATACTGTTCACCTGGTAACATGTCCCGTGTGTATTAAACAATCAGGTGAACATATTCTCCTCACTTAGACATTTCACCTGGTAACATGTCCTGTGTATATTAAACCATCAATGGAACACACTCTCCTCACTTATCCTTTTCACCTGGTAACATGTCCAAAGTGCATTAAACAATCAGGGGCCACACTCTCCTCACTTATACTGTTCACCTGGTCACATGTCCCGTGTGCATTAAACCATCAGGGGAACACACTCTCCTCACTTATACTGTTTATCTGGTAACGTGTCCCATGTATATTAAACCATCAGGGGAACACATTCTCCTCACTTACACTGTTCACCTGGAAACATGTCCCGCGTATATTAAACAATCAGGGGAACACACTCTCCTCACTTATACTGTTCACCTGGTAACATGTCCCGTGTGTATTAAACAATCAGGGGAACACACTCTCCTCACTTATACTGTTCACCTGGTAACATGTCCCGTGTGTATTAAACAATCAGGGGAACACACTCTCCTCACTTATACTGTTCACCTGGTAACATGTCCCGTGTATATTCAACCATCAGAATAACACACTCTCCTCACTTATACTGTTCACCTGGTAACATGTCCCGTGTGTATTAAACAATCAGGGGAACACATTCTCCTCACTTATACTGTTCACCTGGTAACATGTCCCGTGTATATTCAACCATTAGAATAACACACTCTCCTCAGTTATACTGTTCACCTGGTAACATGTCCTGTGTCTATTAAACAATCAGGGGAACACACTCTCCTCACTTATACTGTTCACCTGGTAACATGTCCCGTGTGTATTAAACCATCAGGGGAACACAGTCTCCTCACTTATAATGTAGACCTGGTGACATGTCCCATGTATATTAAACCATCATGGGAACACACTCACCTCACTTATACTGTTCACCTGGTGACATGTCCCGTTTACATTAAATCATCAGGGGAACACACTCTCCTCACTTATACTGTTCACCTGGTAACATGTCCCGTGTGCATTAAACCATCAGGGGAACACACTCTCCTCACTTATACTGTTCACCTGGTAACATGTCCAATGTGCATTAAACAATCAGGGGCACACACTCTCCTCACTTATACTGTTCACCTGGTAACATGTCCCGTGTGTATTAAAACATCAGGGGAACATACTCACCTCACTTATACGGTTCACCTGGTAACATGTCCCGTGTGCATTAAACCATCAGGGGAACACACTCTCCTCACTTATACTGTTTATCTGGTAACATGTCCCATGTATATTAAACCATCAGGGGAACACACTCTCCTCACTTACACTGTTCACCTGGTAACATGTCCCGTGTATATTAAACAATCAGGGAAACAAACTCTCCTCACTTATACTGTTCACCTGGTAACATATCCCGTGTCTATTAAACAATCAGGGGAACACACTCTCCTCACTTATACTGTTCACCTGGTAACATGTCCCGTGTGTATTAAACCATCAGGGGAACACACTCACCTCACTTATACTGTTCACCTGGTGACATGTCCCGTTTATATTAAATCATCAGGGGAACACACTCACCTCATTTATACTGTTCACCTGGTAACATGTCCCGTTTATATTAAACCATCAGGGGAACACACTCTCCTCACTTTTACTGTTCACCTGGTAACATGTCCCGTGTGTATTAAACATACAGGGGAACACACCTCTCCTCACTTATACTGTACACCAGGTGACATGTCCCGTTTGTATTAAACCATCAGGGGAATACACTCTCTTCACTTATAGAAATCACCTGGTAACATGTCCAATGTATATTAAACCCTCAGGGGAACACGGTCTCCTCACTTACACTGTTCACCTGGTAACATGTCCAATGTGCATTAAACAATCAGGGGAACACACTCTCCTCACTTATACTGTTCACTTGGTAACATGTCCCGTGTATATTAAACAATCAGGGGAACACACTCTCCTCACTTATACTGTTCATCTGGTCACATGTCCCGTTTGTATTAAACCATCAGGGGAACCCACTCTCCTCACTTATACTGTTTATCTGGTAACATGTCCCGTGTATATTAAACAATCAGTGGAACACACTCTCCTCACTTGCACTGTTCACCTCGTAACATGTCCCGTATATATTGAACAATCAGGGGAACACACTCTCCTCACTTATGCTGTTCACCTGGTAACATGTCCCGTGTATATTAAACTATCAGGGGAACGCAGTCTCCTCACTTATTCTGTTCACCTGGTAACATGGCCTGTGTGTATTAAACAATCTGGGGAACACACTCTCCTCACTTATACTGTTCTCCTGGTAACATGTCCCGTGTGTATTAAACAATCAGGGGAACACACTCTCCTCACTTATACTGTTCACCTGGTAACATGTACCGTGTCTATTAAACAATCAGGGGAAAACACTCTCCTCACTTATACTGTTCATCTGGTCACATGTCCCGTGTGCATTAAACCATCAGGGGAACACACTCGCCTCACTTATAGAGTTCACCTGGTAACATGTCCTGTGCATATTAAACCATGAGGGGTACACAGTCTCCTCACTTATACTGTTCACCTGGTGACATGTCCCGTGTGTATTAAAAAATCAGGGGAACACACTCTCCTCACTTATACTGTTCACCTGGTAACATGTCCTGTGTCTATGAAACAATCAGTGGAACACACTCTTCTCACTTATACTGTTCACCTGGTAACATGTCCCGTGTACATTAAACAATCAGGGGAACATACTCTCCTCACTTATACTGTTCACCTGGTAACATGTCCCGTGTACATTAAACAATCAGGGGAACACATTCTCCTCACTTATGCTGTTCAGCTGGTGACATGACCCGTGTGTATTAAACAATCAGGGGAACACATTCTCCTCACTTATACTGTTCAGCTGGTGACATGTCCCGTTTGTATTAAACCCTCAGGGGAACACGCTCTCCTCACTTATTCTGTTCACCATGTAACATGTCCCGTGTACATTAAACAATCAGGGGAACACACTCTCCTCACTTATACTGTTCACCTGGTAACATGTCCTGTGTCTATGAAACAATCAGTGGAACACACTCTTCTCACTTATACTGTTCACCTGGTAACATGTCCCGTGTATATTAAACAATCAGGGAAACAAACTCTCCTCACTTACACTGTTCACCTGGTAACATATCCCGTGTCTATTAAACAATCAGGGGAACACACTCTCCTCACTTATACTGTTCACCTGGTAACATGTCCCGTGTGTATTAAACCATCAGGGGAACACACTCACCTCACTTATACTGTTCACCTGGTGACATGTCCCGTTTATATTAAATCATCAGGGGAACACACTCACCTCATTTATACTGTTCACCTGGTAACATGTCCCGTTTATATTAAACCATCAGGGGAACACACTCTCCTCACTTTTACTGTTCACCTGGTAACATGTCCCGTGTGTATTAAACATACAGGGGAACACACCTCTCCTCACTTATACTGTACACCAGGTGACATGTCCCGTTTGTATTAAACCATCAGGGGAATACACTCTCTTCACTTATAGAAATCACCTGGTAACATGTCCAATGTATATTAAACCCTCAGGGGAACACGGTCTCCTCACTTACACTGTTCACCTGGTAACATGTCCAATGTGCATTAAATAATCAGGGGAACACACTCTCCTCACTTATACTGTTCACTTGGTAACATGTCCCGTGTATATTAAACAATCAGGGGAACACACTCTCCTCACTTATACTGTTCATCTGGTCACATGTCCCGTTTGTATTAAACCATCAGGGGAACCCACTCTCCTCACTTATACTGTTTATCTGGTAACATGTCCCGTGTATATTAAACAATCAGGGGAACACACTCTCCTCACTTGCACTGTTCACCTCGTAACATGTCCCGTGTATATTAAACAATCAGGGGAACACACTCTCCTCACTTATGCTGTTCACCTGGTAACATGTCCCGTGTATATTAAACAATCAGGGGAACGCAGTCTCCTCACTTATTCTGTTCACCTGGTAACATGGCCTGTGTGTATTAAACAATCTGGGGAACACACTCTCCTCACTTATACTGTTCTCCTGGTAACATGTCCCGTGTGTATTAAACAATCAGGGGAACACACTCTCCTCACTTATACTGTTCACCTGGTAACATGTACCGTGTCTATTAAACAATCAGGGGAAAACACTCTCCTCACTTATACTGTTCATCTGGTCACATGTCCCGTGTGCATTAAACCATCAGGGGAACACACTCGCCTCACTTATAGAGTTCACCTGGAAACATGTCCTGTGCATATTAAACCATGAGGGGTACACAGTCTCCTCACTTATACTGTTCACCTGGTGACATGTCCCGTGTGTATTAAAAAATCAGGGGAACACACTCTCCTCACTTATACTGTTCACCTGGTAACATGTCCTGTGTCTATGAAACAATCAGTGGAACACACTCTTCTCACTTATACTGTTCACCTGGTAACATGTCCCGTGTACATTAAACAATCAGGGGAACATATTCCCCTCACTTATACTGTTCACCTGGTAACATGTCCCGTGTACATTAAACAATCAGGGGAACACATTCTCCTCACTTATGCTGTTCAGCTGGTGACATGACCCGTGTGTATTAAACAATCAGGGGAACACATTCTCCTCACTTATACTGTTCAGCTGGTGACATGTCCCGTTTGTATTAAACCCTCAGGGGAACACGCTCTCCTCACTTATTCTGTTCACCATGTAACATGTCCCGTGTACATTAAACAATCAGGGGAACACACTCTCCTCACTTATACTGTTCACCTGGTAACATGTCCTGTGTCTATGAAACAATCAGTGGAACACACTCTTCTCACTTATACTGTTCACCTGGTAACATGTCCCGTGTACATTAAACAATCAGGGGAACACACTCTCCTCACTTATACTGTTCAACTGGTAACATGTCCTGTGCGTATTAAACAATCAGGGGAACACACTCTCCTCACTTATACTGTTCACCTGGTAACATGTCCCGTGTGTATTAAACCATCAGGGGAACACACTCTCCTCACTTATACTTTTCACCTGGTAACATGTCCCGTGTGTATTAAACATACAGGGGAACACACCTCTCCTCACTTATACTGTTCAACTGGTGACATGTCCCGTGTGTATTAAACCATCAGGGGAACTCACTCTCCTCACTTATACTGTTCACCTGGTAACATGTCCCGTTTATATTAAACCATCAGGGGAACACGCTCTCCTCACTTATACTGTTCACCAGGTAACTTGTCCCGTGTACATTAAACAATCAGGGGAACACACTCTCCTCACTTATACTGTTCAACTGGTAACATGTCCCGTTTGTATTAAACCCTCAGCGGAACACGCTCTCCTCACTTATACTGTTCACCTGGTAACATGTCCCGTGTGCATTAAACAATCAGGGGAACATACTCTCCTCACTTAGACATTTCACCTGGTAACATGTCCTGTGTATATTAAACCATCAGGGGAACACACTCTCCTCACTTATACTTGTCACCTGGTAACATGTCCAAAGTGCATTAAACAATCAGGGGAACACACTCTCCTCACTTATACTGTTCACCTGGTAACATGTCCCGTGTGTATTAAACAATCAGGGGAACACACTCTCCTCACTTATACTGTTCATCTGGTCACACGTCCCGTGTGCATTAAACCATCAGGGGAACACACTCTCCTCACTTATACTGTTTACCTGGTAACGTGTCCCATGAATATTAAACCATCAGGGGAACACATTCTCCTCACTTACACTGTTCACCTGGAAACATGTCCCGCGTATATTAAACAATCAGGGGAACACACTCTCCTCACTTATACTGTTCACCTGGTAACATGTCCCGTGTGTATTAAACAATCGGGGAACACACTCTCCTCACTTATACTGTTCACCTGGTAACATGTCCCGTGTGTATTAAACAATCAGGGGAACACATTCTCCTCACTTATACTGTTCACCTGCTAACATGTCCCGTGTGTATTAAACAATCAGGGGAACACACTCTCCTCACTTCTTCTGTTCACCTGGTAACATGTCCCGTGTCTATTAAACAATCAGGGGAACACACTCTCCTCACTTATACTGTTCACCTGGTAACATGTCCAATGTGCATTAAACAATCAGGGGAACACACTCTCCTCACTTATCGAAATCACCTGGTAACATGTCCCATGTATATTAAACCCTCAGGGGAACACGCTCTCCTCACTTATACTGTTCACCTGGTAACATGTCCCGTGTGTATTAAACAATCAGGGGAACACACTCTCCTCACTTATACTGTTCACCTGCTAACATGTCCCGTGTGTATTAAACAATCAGGGGAACACACTCTCCTCACTTATACTGTTCATCTGGTCACATGTCCCGTGTGCATTAAACCATCAGGGGAACACACTCTCCTCACTTATACTGTTCACCTGGTAACATGTCCCGTGTATATTAAACCATCAGGGGAACACACTCTCCTCTCTTATACTGTTCACCTGGTCACATGTCCCGTGTGCATTAAACCATCATGGGAACACACTCTCCTCACTTATACTGTTCACCTGGTGACAAGTCCCGTGTGTATTAAACAATCAGGGGAACACATTCTCCTCACTTATACTGCTCAGCTGGTGACATGTTCCGTTTGTATTAAACAATCAGGGGAACACATTCTCCTCACTTATACTGTTCACCTGGTAACATGTCTTGTGTGTATTAAACAATCAGGGGAACACATTCTCCTCACTTATACTGTTCAGCTGGTGACATGTCCCGTTTGTATTAATCCCTCAGGGGAACACGCTCTCCTCACTTATTCTGTTCACCAGGTACATGTCCCGTGTACATTAAACAATCAGGGGAACAAACTCTCCTCAGTTATACTGTTCACCTGGTAACATGTCCCGTGTGTATTAAACAATTAGGTGAACATACTCTCCTCACTTAGACATTTCACCTGGTAACATGTCCTGTGTATATTAAACCATCAATGGAACACACTCTCCTCACTTATCCTTTTCACCTGGTAACATGTCCAAAGTGCATTAAACAATAAGGGGCCACACTCTCCTCACTTATACTGTTCACCTGGTCACATGTCCCGTGTGCATTAAACCATCAGGGGAACACACTCTCCTCACTTATACTGTTTATCTGGTAACGTGTCCCATGTATATTAAACCATCAGGGGAACACATTCTCCTCACTTACACTGTTCACCTGGAAACATGTCCCGCGTATATTAAACAATCAGGGGAACACACTCTCCTCACTTATACTGTTCACCTGGTAACATGTCCCGTGTGTATTAAACAATCAGGGGAACACACTCTCCTCACTTATACTGTTCACCTGGTAACATGTCCCGTGTGTATTAAACAATCAGGGGAACACACTCTCCTCACTTATACTGTTCACCTGGTAACATGTCCCGTGTATATTCAACCATCAGAATAACACACTCTCCTCACTTATACTGTTCACCTGGTAACATGTCCCGTGTGTATTAAACAATCAGGGGAACACATTCTCCTCACTTATACTGTTCACCTGGTAACATGTCCCGTGTATATTCAACCATTAGAATAACACACTCTCCTCAGTTATACTGTTCACCTGGTAACATGTCCTGTGTCTATTAAACAATCAGGGGAACACACTCTCCTCACTTATACTGTTCACCTGGTAACATGTCCCGTGTGTATTAAACCATCAGGGGAACACAGTCTCCTCACTTATAATGTAGACCTGGTGACATGTCCCATGTATATTAAACCATCATGGGAACACACTCACCTCACTTATACTGTTCACCTGGTGACATGTCCCGTTTACATTAAATCATCAGGGGAACACACTCTCCTCACTTATACTGTTCACCTGGTAACATGTCCCGTGTGCATTAAACCATCAGGGGAACACACTCTCCTCACTTATACTGTTCACCTGGTAACATGTCCAATGTGCATTAAACAATCAGGGGAACACACTCTCCTCACTTATACTGTTCACCTGGTAACATGTCCCGTGTGTATTAAAACATCAGGGGAACACACTCACCTCACTTATACGGTTCACCTGGTAACATGTCCCGTGTGCATTAAACCATCAGGGGAACACACTCTCCTCACTTATACTGTTTATCTGGTAACATGTCAAATGTATATTAAACCATCAGGGGAACACACTCTCCTCACTTACACTGTTCACCTGGTAACATGTCCCGTGTATATTAAACAATCAGGGAAACAAACTCTCCTCACTTATACTGTTCACCTGGTAACATATCCCGTGTCTATTAAACAATCAGGGGAACACACTCTCCTCACTTATACTGTTCACCTGGTAACATGTCCCGTGTGTATTAAACCATCAGGGGAACACACTCACCTCACTTATACTGTTCACCTGGTGACATGTCCCGTTTATATTAAATCATCAGGGGAACACACTCACCTCATTTATACTGTTCACCTGGTAACATGTCCCGTTTATATTAAACCATCAGGGGAACACACTCTCCTCACTTTTACTGTTCACCTGGTAACATGTCCCGTGTGTATTAAACATACAGGGGAACACACCTCTCCTCACTTATACTGTACACCAGGTGACATGTCCCGTTTGTATTAAACCATCAGGGGAATACACTCTCCTCACTTATAGAAATCACCTGGTAACATGTCCAATGTATATTAAACCCTCAGGGGAACACGGTCTCCTCACTTACACTGTTCACCTGGTAACATGTCCAATGTGCATTAAACAATCAGGGGAACACACTCTCCTCACTTATACTGTTCACTTGGTAACATGTCCCGTGTATATTAAACAATCAGGGGAACACAATCTCCTCACTTATACTGTTCATCTGGTCACATGTCCCGTTTGTATTAAACCATCAGGGGAACCCACTCTCCTCACTTATACTGTTTATCTGGTAACATGTCCCGTGTATATTAAACAATCAGGGGAACACACTCTCCTCACTTGCACTGTTCACCTCGTAACATGTCCCGTGTATATTAAACAATCAGGGGAACACACTCTCCTCACTTATGCTGTTCACCTGGTAACATGTCCCGTGTATATTAAACTATCAGGGGAACGCAGTCTCCTCACTTATTCTGTTCACCTGGTAACATGGCCTGTGTGTATTAAACAATCTGGGGAACACACTCTCCTCACTTATACTGTTCTCCTGGTAACATGTCCCGTGTGTATTAAACAATCAGGGGAACACACTCTCCTCACTTATACTGTTCACCTGGTAACATGTACCGTGTCTATTAAACAATCAGGGGAAAACACTCTCCTCACTTATACTTTTCATCTGGTCACATGTCCCGTGTGCATTAAACCATCAGGGGAACACACTCGCCTCACTTATAGAGTTCACCTGGTAACATGTCCTGTGCATATTAAACCATGAGGGGTACACAGTCTCCTCACTTATACTGTTCACCTGGTGACATGTTCCGTGTGTATTAAAAAATCAGGGGAACACACTCTCCTCACTTATACTGTTCACCTGGTAACATGTCCTGTGTCTATGAAACAATCAGTGGAACACACTCTTCTCACTTATACTGTTCACCTGGTAACATGTCCCGTGTACATTAAACAATCAGGGGAACATACTCTCCTCACTTATACTGTTCACCTGGTAACATGTCCCGTGTACATTAAACAATCAGGGGAACACATTCTCCTCACTTATGCTGTTCAGCTGGTGACATGACCCGTGTGTATTAAACAATCAGGGGAACACATTCTCCTCACTTATACTGTTCAGCTGGTGACATGTCCCGTTTGTATTAAACCCTCAGGGGAACACGCTCTCCTCACTTATTCTGTTCACCAGGTAACATGTCCCGTGTACATTAAACAATCAGGGGAACACACTCTCCTCACTTATACTGTTCACCTGGTAACATGTCCTGTGTCTATGAAACAATCAGTGGAACACACTCTTCTCACTTATACTGTTCACCTGGTAACATGTCCCGTGTACATTAAACAATCAGGGGAACACACTCTCCTCACTTATACTGTTCAACTGGTAACATGTCCTGTGCGTATTAAACAATCAGGGGAACACACTCTCCTCACTTATACTGTTCACCTGGTAACATGTCCCGTGTGTATTAAACCATCAGGGGAACACACTCTCCTCACTTATACTTTTCACCTGGTAACATGTCCCGTGTGTATTAAACATACAGGGGAACACACCTCTCCTCACTTATACTGTTCAACTGGTGACATGTCCCGTGTGTATTAAACCATCAGGGGAACTCAGTCTCCTCACTTATACTGTTCACCTGGTAACATGTCCCGTTTATATTAAACCATCAGGGGAACACGCTCTCCTCACTTATACTGTTCACCAGGTAACATGTCCCGTGTACATTAAACAATCAGGGGAACACACTCTCCTCACTTATACTGTTCAACTGGTAGCATGTCCCGTTTGTATTAAACCCTCAGCGGAACACGCTCTCCTCACTTATACTGTTCACCTGGTAACATGTCCCGTGTGCATTAAACAATCAGGGGAACATACTCTCCTCACTTAGACATTTCACCTGGTAACATGTCCTGTGTATATTAAACCATCAGGGGAACACACTCTCCTCACTTATACTTGTCACCTGGTAACATGTCCAAAGTGCATTAAACAATCAGGGGAACACACTCTCCTCACTTATACTGTTCACCTGGTAACATGTCCCGTGTGTATTAAACAATCAGGGGAACACACTCTCCTCACTTATAATGTTCATCTGGTCACATGTCCCGTGTGCATTAAACCATCAGGGGAACACACTCTCCTCACTTATACTGTTTATCTGGTAACGTGTCCCATGAATATTAAACCACCAGGGGAACACATTCTCCTCACTTACACTGTTCACCTGGAAACATGTCCCGCGTATATTAAACAATCAGGGGAACACACTCTCCTCACTTATACTGTTCACCTGGTAACATGTCCCGTGTGTATTAAACAATCGGGGAACACACTCTCCTCACTTATACTGTTCACCTGGTAACATGTCCCGTGTGTATTAAACAATCAGGGGAACACATTCTCCTCACTTATACTGTTCACCTGCTAACATGTCCCGTGTGTATTAAACAATCAGGGGAACACACTCTCCTCACTTCTTCTGTTCACCTGGTAACATGTCCCGTGTCTATTAAACAATCAGGGGAACACACTCTCCTCACTTATACTGTTCACCTGGTAACATGTCCAATGTGCATTAAACAATCAGGGGAACACACTCTCCTCACTTATCGAAATCACCTGGTAACATGTCCCATGTATATTAAACCCTCAGGGGAACACGCTCTCCTCACTTATACTGTTCACCTGGTAACATGTCCCGTGTGCATTAAACAATCAGGGGAACACACTCTCCTCACTTATACTGTTCACCTGCTAACATGTCCCGTGTGTATTAAACAATCAGGGGAACACACTCTCCTCACTTATACTGTTCATCTGGTCACATGTCCCGTGTGCATTAAACCATCAGGGGAACACACTCTCCTCACTTATACTGTTCACCTGGTAACATGTCCCGTGTATATTAAACAATCAGGGAAACAAACTCTCCTCAGTTATACTGTTCACCTGGTAACATGTCCCGTGTGTATTAAACAATCAGGGGAACACACTCTCCTCACTTATACTGTTCACCTGGTAACATGTCCAGTGCGTATTAAACAATCAGGGGAACACACTCTCCTCACTTATACTGTTCATCTGGTCACATGTCCCGTGTGCATTAAACCATCAGGGGAACACACTCTCCTCACTTATACTGTTCACCTGGTAACATGTCCTGTGCGTATTAAACAATCAGGGGAACACACTCTCCTCACTTATACTGTTTATCTGGTAACATGTCCCATGTATATTAAACCATCAGGGGAACACACTCTCCTCACTTACACTGTTCACCTGGTAACATGTCCCGTGTATATTAAACAATCAGGGAAACAAACTCTCCTCAGTTATACTGTTCACCTGGTAACATGTCCTGTGCGTATTAAACAATCAGGGGAACACAATCTCCTCACTTATACTGTTTACCAGGTAACATGTCCCGTGTCTATTAAACAATCAGGGGAACACACTCTCCTCACTTATACTGTTCACCAGGTAACATGTCCTGTGCGTATTAAACCATCAGGGGAACACACTCTCCTCACTTATACTGTTCACCTGGTAACATGTCCCGTGTGTATTAAACCATCAGGGGAACACACTCTCCTCACTTATACTTTTCACCTGGTAACATGTCCCGTGTGTATTAAACATACAGGGGAACACACCTCTCCTCACTTATACTGTTCAACTGGTGACATGTCCCGTGTGTATTAAACCATCAGGGGAACTCACTCTCCTCACTTATACTGTTCACCTGGTAACATGTCCCGTTTATATTAAACCATCAGGGGAACACACTCTCCTCACTTATACTGTTCACCAGGTAACATGTCCCGTTTATATTAAACCATCAGGGGAACACACTCTCCTCACTTATACTGTTCACCTGCTAACATGTCCCGTTTATATTAAACCATCAGGGGAACTCACTCTCCTCACTTATACTGTTCACCTGGTAACATGTCCCGTTTATATTAAACCATCAGGGGAACACACTCTCCTCACTTATACTGTTCACCTGGTAACATGTCCCGTGTGTATTAAACCATCAGGGGAACACACTCTACTCACTTATACTTTTCACCTGGTAACATGTCCTGTGCGTATTAAACAATCAGGGGAACACACTCTCCTCACTTATACTGTTCACCAGGTAACATGTCCTGTGCGTATTAAACAATCAGGGGAACACACTCTCCTCACTTATACTGTTCACCTGGTAACATGTCCCGTGTGTATTAAACATACAGGGGAACACACCTCTCCTCACTTATACTGTTCAACTGGTGACATGTCCCGTGTGTATTAAACATACAGGGGAACACACCTCTCCTCACTTATACTGTTCAACTGGTGACATGTCCCGTGTGTATTAAACCATCAGGCGAACTCACTCTCCTCACTTATACTGTTCACCTGGTAACATGTCCCGTGTGTATTAAACATACAGGGGAACACACCTCTCCTCACTTATACTGTTCAACTGGTGACATGTCCCGTGTGTATTAAACCATCAGGCGAACTCACTCTCCTCACTTATACTGTTCACCTGGTAACATGTCCCGTTTATATTAAACCATCAGGGGAACACACTCTCCTCACTTATACTTTTCACCTGGTAACATGTCCCGTGTGTATTAAACATACAGGGGAACACACCTCTCCTCACTTATACTGTTCAACTGGTGACATGTCCCGTTTGTATTAAACCATCAGGGGAACGCACGCTCCTCACTTATACTTTTCACCTGGTAACATGTCCCGTG
Source organism: Heterodontus francisci (assembly GCF_036365525.1). Classification (NCBI taxonomy): domain Eukaryota; kingdom Metazoa; phylum Chordata; class Chondrichthyes; order Heterodontiformes; family Heterodontidae; genus Heterodontus; species Heterodontus francisci. Next base: position 1,543,848 of record NW_027140423.1, on the reverse strand, counting down.
TGTATTAAACATACAGGGGAACACACCTCTCCTCACTTATACTGTTCAACTGGTGACATGTCCCGTTTGTATTAAACCCTCAGGGGAACACGCTCTCCTCACTTGTACTGTTCACCTGGTAACATGTCCTGTTTGTATTAAACCATGAGGGGAACACACTCTCCTCACTTATACTGTTTATCTGGTAACATGTCCCATGTATATTAAACCTTCAGGGGAAGACACTCTCCTCACTTACACTGTTCACCTGGTAACATGTCCCGTGTATATTAAACAATCAGGGGAACACACTCTCCTCACTTATGCTGTTCACCTGGTGACATGTCCCGCGTATATTAAACCATCAGGGGAACGCTGTCTCCTCACTTATACTGTTCACCTGGTAACATGGCCTGTGTGTATTAAACAATCTGGGGAACACACTCTCCTCACTTATAGAGCTCACCTGATGACATGTCCCGTGTATATTAAACCATCAGGGGAACGCAGTCTCCTCACTTATACTGTTCACCTGGTAACATGGCCTGTGTGTATTAAACAATCTGGGGAACACACTCTCCTCACTTATACTGTTCACTTGGTAACATGTCCCATGTGTATTAAACAATCAGGGGAACACACTCTCCACACTTATAAAGTTCACCTGGTAACATGTCCCGTGTGTATTAAACCATCAGAGGAACACACTCTCCTCACTTATCAAGTTCACCTGGTAACATGTCCCGTGTTTATTAAACAATCAGGGGAACACACTCTCCTCACTTATACTGTTCACCTGGTAACATGTCCCGTGTATATTCAACCATCAGAATAACACACTCTCCTCACTTATACTGTTCACCTGGTAACATGTCCCGTGTGTATTAAACAATCAGGGGAACACATTCTCCTCACTTATACTGTTCACCTGGTAACATGTCCCGTGTATATTCAACCATTAGAATAACACACTCTCCTCAGTTATACTGTTCACCTGGTAACATGTCCTGTGTCTATTAAACAATCAGGGGAACACACTCTCCTCACTTATACTGTTCACCTGGTAACATGTCCCGTGTGTATTAAACCATCAGGGGAACACAGTCTCCTCACTTATAATGTAGACCTGGTGACATGTCCCATGTATATTAAACCATCATGGGAACACACTCACCTCACTTATACTGTTCACCTGGTGACATGTCCCGTTTACATTAAATCATCAGGGGAACACACTCTCCTCACTTATACTGTTCACCTGGTAACATGTCCCGTGTGCATTAAACCATCAGGGGAACACACTCTCCTCACTTATACTGTTCACCTGGTAACATGTCCAATGTGCATTAAACAATCAGGGGAACACACTCTCCTCACTTATACTGTTCACCTGGTAACATGTCCCGTGTGTATTAAAACATCAGGGGAACACACTCACCTCACTTATACGGTTCACCTGGTAACATGTCCCGTGTGCATTAAACCATCAGGGGAACACACTCTCCTCACTTATACTGTTTATCTGGTAACATGTCAAATGTATATTAAACCATCAGGGGAACACACTCTCCTCACTTACACTGTTCACCTGGTAACATGTCCCGTGTATATTAAACAATCAGGGAAACAAACTCTCCTCACTTATACTGTTCACCTGGTAACATATCCCGTGTCTATTAAACAATCAGGGGAACACACTCTCCTCACTTATACTGTTCACCTGGTAACATGTCCCGTGTGTATTAAACCATCAGGGGAACACACTCACCTCACTTATACTGTTCACCTGGTGACATGTCCCGTTTATATTAAATCATCAGGGGAACACACTCACCTCATTTATACTGTTCACCTGGTAACATGTCCCGTTTATATTAAACCATCAGGGGAACACACTCTCCTCACTTTTACTGTTCACCTGGTAACATGTCCCGTGTGTATTAAACATACAGGGGAACACACCTCTCCTCACTTATACTGTACACCAGGTGACATGTCCCGTTTGTATTAAACCATCAGGGGAATACACTCTCCTCACTTATAGAAATCACCTGGTAACATGTGCAATGTATATTAAACCCTCAGGGGAACACGGTCTCCTCACTTACACTGTTCACCTGGTAACATGTCCAATGTGCATTAAACAATCAGGGGAACACACTCTCCTCACTTATACTGTTCACTTGGTAACATGTCCCGTGTATATTAAACAATCAGGGGAACACAATCTCCTCACTTATACTGTTCATCTGGTCACATGTCCCGTTTGTATTAAACCATCAGGGGAACCCACTCTCCTCACTTATACTGTTTATCTGGTAACATGTCCCGTGTATATTAAACAATCAGGGGAACACACTCTCCTCACTTGCACTGTTCACCTCGTAACATGTCCCGTGTATATTAAACAATCAGGGGAACACACTCTCCTCACTTATGCTGTTCACCTGGTAACATGTCCCGTGTATATTAAACTATCAGGGGAACGCAGTCTCCTCACTTATTCTGTTCACCTGGTAACATGGCCTGTGTGTATTAAACAATCTGGGGAACACACTCTCCTCACTTATACTGTTCTCCTGGTAACATGTCCCGTGTGTATTAAACAATCAGGGGAACACATTCTCCTCACTTATACTGTTCAGCTGGTGACATGTCCCGTTTGTATTAAACCCTCAGGGGAACACGCTCTCCTCACTTATTCTGTTCACCAGGTAACATGTCCCGTGTACATTAAACAATCAGGGGAACACACTCTCCTCACTTATACTGTTCACCTGGTAACATGTCCTGTGTCTATGAAACAATCAGTGGAACACACTCTTCTCACTTATACTGTTCACCTGGTAACATGTCCCGTGTACATTAAACAATCAGGGGAACACACTCTCCTCACTTATACTGTTCAACTGGTAACATGTCCTGTGCGTATTAAACAATCAGGGGAACACACTCTCCTCACTTATACTGTTCACCTGGTAACATGTCCCGTGTGTATTAAACCATCAGGGGAACACACTCTCCTCACTTATACTTTTCACCTGGTAACATGTCCCGTGTGTATTAAACATACAGGGGAACACGCTCTCCTCACTTATTCTGTTCACCAGGTAACATGTCCCGTGTGTATTAAACCATCAGGGGAA